>NC_089813.1:38565874-38660253 GCF_029633855.1 Hoplias malabaricus
TTCAATAAACCCAATATTTACATAAGCTTCTCCAGCAGCGAGAGTCAGAGCTCAGAGTGGAGCTAAACCCCTGAGGTGGGTGGGGGGGGTAGTACGCATCATTATCCATCTGTGACGATATTGGTGTATCACTCTGTATCGGTTGCATTTTAGAAACCTCTGGATCTTATTGGAGGATCACCTCAGATTTCTACTTGTTGATTGGCTGTAGATGGTTCTCTTCAGCAGATTCTCTCCGGAGTGTGGGGCTCTTATGGAAAGGTCTACTGTGGATCTTTCTCCTTGTTTTTCCTGCCACATGAAAGTAGTTTTGATTAAATGCTGCTTGTTTTAGGGTGGATTTAAGTCCGGTCGGTCTTAGTTTTTTTTGCTTCATTGCATTAAATCAAGTGTAATATGGTCAGATGCTGATCACTGTTCTATACACTAAGGTAACAGCACGCAGTTCCTGCCGCCGCAGACCACTTCCTCCTTATCATCTTATTAATAGAGTCTGTGGGTTGCAAAATGTTTTTCACGCCATAGTCTGAGAAAGCATGAGGAACTTCTGGAGCGGCCAGATGACTAACACACACTGTTCTTAAACAGATGAGCAGTGCTCTGTAAACAGTGTGGCTCTGCAGGAGGGGTTTCTAATAAAGTGGCCAGACTACATAGACTGTAGGATCACTTTGATCATGAGAAGCAGAAAATGCAACCGACTTCTAAAGTTTCACTTCGCAGGTGTGAAAAATCCCCCTGTAAAATTGATCTGAAAAACTGTTCAGGTCAGAGATTAGACGAGGAATAGAAACTTTGATCATAACAACAGACAGATGCATTAAATATTTAAAACCTGATGATATAAAGGGGCGGCAACGGTGGTGCAGCAGGTTAGTGTCGCAGTTATGCAGTTCCAGGGGCATGGAGGTTGTGGGTTTGAGTCCCGCTCTGGGTGACTGTCTGTGAGGAGTGTGGTGTGTTCTCCCTGTGTCTGCGTGGGTTTCCTCCGGGTGACTGTCTGTGAGGAGTGTGGTGTGTTCTCCCTGTGTCTGCGTGGGTTTCCTCTGGGTGACTGTCTGTGAGGAGTGTGGTATGTTCTCCCTGTGTCTGCGTGGGTTTCCTCCGGGTGACTGTCTGTGAGGAGTGTGGTGTGTTTTTCTTGTGTCTGCGTGGGTTTCCTCCGGGTAACTGTCTGTGAGGAGTGTGGTGTGTTTTTCTTGTGTCTGCGTGGGTTTCCTCCGGGTAACTGTCTGTGAGGAGTGTGGTGTGTTCTCCCTGTGTCTGCGTGGGTTTCCTCCGGGTGACTGTCTGTGAGGAGTGTGGTGTGTTCTCCCTGTGTCTGCGTGGGTTTCCTCCGGGTGACTGTCTGTGAGGAGTGTGGTGTGTTCTCCCTGTGTCTGCGTGGGTTTCCTCTGGGTGACTGTCTGTGAGGAGTGTGGTATGTTCTCCCTGTGTCTGCGTGGGTTTCCTCCGGGTGACTGTCTGTGAGGAGTGTGGTGTGTTTTTCTTGTGTCTGCGTGGGTTTCCTCCGGGTAACTGTCTGTGAGGAGTGTGGTGTGTTTTTCTTGTGTCTGCGTGGGTTTCCTCCGGGTAACTGTCTGTGAGGAGTGTGGTGTGTTTTTCTTGTGTCTGCGTGGGTTTCCTCCAGGTAACTGTCTGTGAGGAGTGTGGTGTGTTCTCCCTGTGTCTGCGTGGGTTTCCTCCGGGTGACTGTCTGTGAGGAGTGTGGTGTGTTCTCCCTGTGTCTGCGTGGGTTTCCTCCGGGTGACTGTCTGTGAGGAGTGTGGTGTGTTCTCCCTGTGTCTGCGTGGGTTTCCTCCGGGTGACTGTCTGTGAGGAGTGTGGTGTGTTCTCCCTGTGTCTGCGTGGGTTTCCTCCGGGTGACTGTCTGTGAGGAGTGTGGTATGTTCTCCCTGTGTCTGCGTGGGTTTCCTCTGGGTGACTGTCTGTGAGGAGTATGGTGTGTTCTCCCTGTGTCTGCGTGGGTTTCCTCCGGGTGACTGTCTGTGAGGAGTGTGGTGTGTTCTCCCTGTGTCTGCGTGGGTTTCCTCCGGGTGACTGTCTGTGAGAAGTGTGGTATGTTCTCCCTGTGTCTGCGTGGGTTTCCTCTGGGTGACTGTCTGTGAGGAGTATGGTGTGTTCTCCCTGTGTCTGCGTGGGTTTCCTCCGAGTGACTGTCTGTGAGGAGTGTGGTGTGTTCTCCCTGTGTCTGCGTGGGTTTCCTCCGGGTGAGTGTCTGTGAGGAGTGTGGTGTGTTCTCTCTGTGTCTGCGTGGGTTTCCTCCGGGTGAGTGTCTGTGAGGAGTGTGGTGTGTTCTCCCTGTGTCTGCGTGGGTTTCCTCCGGGTGAGTGTCTGTGAGGAGTGTGGTGTGTTCTCCCTGTGTCTGCGTGGGTTTCCTCCGGGTGACTGTCTGTGAGGAGTGTGGTATGTTCTCCCTGTGTCTGCGTGGGTTTCCTCCGGGTGACTGTCTGTGAGGAGTATGGTGTGTTCTCCCTGTGTCTGCGTGGGTTTCCTCCGGGTGACTGTCTGCGAGGAGTGTGGTGTGTTCTCCCTGTGTCTGCGTGGGTTTCCTCCGGGTGAGTGTCTGTGAGGAGTGTGGTGTGTTCTCCCTGTGTCTGAGTGGGTTTCCTCCGGGTGACTGTCTGCGAGGAGTGTGGTGTGTTCTCTCTGTGTCTGCGTGGGTTTCCTCCGGGTGAGTGTCTGTGAGGAGTGTGGTGTGTTCTCCCTGTGTCTGCGTGGGTTTCCTCCGGGTGAGTGTCTGTGAGGAGTGTGGTGTGTTCTCCCTGTGTCTGCGTGGGTTTCCTCCGGGTGACTGTCTGTGAGGAGTGTGGTATGTTCTCCCTGTGTCTGCGTGGGTTTCCTCCGGGTGAGTGTCTGTGAGGAGTGTGGTGTGTTCTCCCTGTGTCTGAGTGGGTTTCCTCCAGGTGACTGTCTGCGAGGAGTGTGGTGTGTTCTCTCTGTGTCTGCGTGGGTTTCCTCCGGGTGAGTGTCTGTGAGGAGTGTGGTGTGTTCTCCCTGTGTCTGCGTGGGTTTCCTCCGGGTGAGTGTCTGTGAGGAGTGTGGTGTGTTCTCCCTGTGTCTGCGTGGGTTTCCTCCGGGTGACTGTCTGTGAGGAGTGTGGTATGTTCTCCCTGTGTCTGCGTGGGTTTCCTCCGGGTGAGTGTCTGTGAGGAGTGTGGTGTGTTCTCTCTGTGTCTGCGTGGGTTTCCTCCGGGTGAGTGTCTGTGAGGAGTGTGGTGTGTTCTCCCTGTGTCTGCGTGGGTTTCCTCCGGGTGAGTGTCTGTGAGGAGTGTGGTGTGTTCTCCCTGTGTCTGCGTGGGTTTCCTCCGGGTGACTGTCTGTGAGGAGTGTGGTGTGTTCTCCCTGTGTCTGCGTGGGTTTCCTCCGGGTGACTGTCTGTGAGGAGTATGGTGTGTTCTCCCTGTGTCTGCGTGGGTTTCCTCCGGGTGACTGTCTGCGAGGAGTGTGGTGTGTTCTCCCTGTGTCTGCGTGGGTTTCCTCCGGGTGAGTGTCTGTGAGGAGTGTGGTGTGTTCTCCCTGTGTCTGCGTGGGTTTCCTCCGGGTGACTGTCTGCGAGGAGTGTGGTGTGTTCTCCCTGTGTCTGCGTGGGTTTCCTCCGGGTGAGTGTCTGTGAGGAGTGTGGTGTGTTCTCCCTGTGTCTGAGTGGGTTTCCTCCCTCGGTCCATAAACACAGGTTGGTAGGTGGATTGACGACTCAAAAAAAAAGTGTCTCTAGGTGTATGTGTGTGTGTGATTGTGTGTCACACTGTGAAGGATGCTTTGCGCCCAATGATTCCAGGTAGGCTCCGGACCCACCGCGACCCTGAACTGAATAAGGGTGACAGACAATGAATGAATGATAAAATAAAGTGATATTTTATTGTAAGATAAATGAGTTCTACTTTTTGGTGTGTGTGTGTGTTTCAGGGCTGCCGTTGAGGAGACCTACTCCAAGTCCATGAGCAAACTGGCCAAAATGGCCAGCAATGGAAGCCCCCTCGGGTAAGTCATCATCATCTTCCCCTTGGTTTGTTGGTGTTGTACGTGTAACGATGCAGCTGCTCGATTGAGAGTGATTTAACCCAAGTGATCTTTTCCAGAGAGGTTTGCGTGTCGTTGACAGTGTTTACAGATTTCCTCATTCTGATCACAGATTAAGACTGAGGTGTTTATGTTTACGTCAAAGTGTAAACGTTAACGTAACATGAATGCGTGCACTAGGGGGCAGCATCCAAATGCAATGTATGAAGATGATTTCACATTCCTAGTATGACTTGTGCACATATTGTACATTCTTTTTGATATTTTCTAGCTCGTTTGGGTCGTGTGATCAGCCGTTAAACACTCCCCTACAGCCAACTGTTACTGAGCTCACGTAACTGCGTCACACCACGGGGCTTTTTACATGAATGTTCACTGAAGTAGAAAACGTCAGATGTGTTCACAGGCCTGAATGTTGGGAACCAGACCTCTGAAGAGTTCCAAGCCTCTTTAAGCTGAATCAGGTTTTCTGCCGGAGACATTGCCAAGATACAAGCTTATGACCTGAAGCTATAAAAACCATTATCATCGCTAATAAAAGCTCAGGAGCCAGATGTAGTTCTCTGCTGCTTGTGGAGAGTAAATAAGCTTCTGTGTTTGTGCTGTAGGAACTGGTGACTTCTGGTTCCCATCATCACCCTCTAAATCAGTCTCCGGCTCTGATCATCAGACCTCTTTTGGATGACTTTGTTTACCACCGAATTATACTGGCGTTTTTAAATAAACAGTGTTTTGAAGTGCGTGGAAGTGTTGTGTTTCTGGAGGAAGTGCAGGGTTCTCGGTGCAGAACAGTAACAGGAAGTCAAGAGCGTCTGTGTGTGTTTGTAAATGTGTGTGCGCTGTGTGTTGAAAGGTCATGGTGATGGTCTGCGCTCTCTATCTCACATTCACTGCCCTCTGGACATTGTGTTGACGTTTTAAAGAGTCTAATTTAGTACCCTCTCTGTTTGTGGTCGGGACGGCGATGTGGTGGTGGTCTTGAAATCCGCGCCTGCGTCAAGTAATTAATGTTTTAAACTGCAAGGAAGAATCGGGAGGGTTTTGAGTGCGTGGGATTAGGGCTCGTCTCTGAGCAGTAGTCAAGGCTTCACATCTTCTGACCTGTTATTATAAGGATGGGAGCGGCAGCCTAAATTTATCAGTGTTTTCGTGCGAGTCTGGGTTAAATGTTGAAGCCTGGTGTCATAAATACAGTTCGGTTCAAAGTCTCTGTCTGTTTTTCCACCCTTCTTCTCTGTCATCTCTCACCTTTCCTCTTTCCCCTCTCATTTCTTCTCTCCTTTCCTTCTCACTCCCTCTCTCTGCAGTACGTTTGCTCCCATGTGGGATGTGTTCAGAGTGTCCTCTGATAAGTTGGCTCTGTGTCACCTGGAGCTGATGAAGAAGATGAATGACCTCATCCGCGACATCAACAAGTACGGAGAGGAGCAGGTCAAAATTCACCGGAAGGTACAGATACACTTTGTGTAATAAATTAGACGCTGTGAAATTAAGGACCGCCTTAAAATTGTGTGTTGAAAGGATTTCTGGTTCTTTCGGGGTTTTATTAGAAGTTCAGTTAACTCAGAGTTTTAAGGCGGTTCAGTAACGGAAATCTGATGTTAAGACACCCTTTTTGTTTTGCTGTAAGATGAGATGCACTATAAAAGTACTGGGACACACCACCTAATCAGGTTTCATTGAGTCCGATTGCCACAGGGGTACAGAATCAACTTCCTACCTCTGCACACTCTCTTTACAAGCATTTTCAAAATATCACTGAATGCCACTGTTGCAACAAGTCAGTTTGTGAAATTTGTTCTCTTCTAGATATTTCCTTATCCATATTTTAATACAACCACATACAGTGGATGTGTTTGGGAACCACAGCAACTCGGCCACAATGTGGCAGACCGTTTAAGGTTACAGAGCAAGGGACACAAAATACTGACAAATCACATGTCTGATGGGCGAGTCTGGGTTTACCAAATGCCAGGAGGGCGTTTGGTGGCAGAAAAATAATGCTATGGGGCTGTTTTTCAGGGGTCGGTCTATGCCTGTTCTTAATGCTTCAGCAAACCAAAACATTTTGGAAAATTGTAAGCTTCCAACTTTGTGGAAACAGCTGTGGGAAGGCTCTTTTCTGTTCCAGCGTGACTATACCCCTGTGCACAAAGCAAGGTTCATAAAGGCTTAGTTGGGTGAGTTTGCCTTGGACTGTACAGATCTCTATACATCACACCCCCCTCAAACACCTTGTCCACATGACCATCATGGACAACAGACACGTTCTAAAGTCTTATAGAAAGCCTTTCCAGAGGAGTGTAGGAGCTATTAAAGCTGTAAAGATTCCACATTAATGCCAATGGCGTTACAATAGCATGTCATAAAACCTCCTGTAGCAATCCGTTCAGCAATAAGGGCGCTCTGTAGCAGCCACACAGGAGCCTAGGGTCACATGCCCCATACCACGTCTTGGTCAGAGGTGTATAAAGCCCTCCATCATTCAAGCAACGGAATGGAACCGAGAGCTCTCTTCTGAACGAACTTCATCCAATACATTGTGGCTGACTGCAATCAGATCCTCGCAGCAATGTCCAATATCCCCGGCATATCCTAAAAAGCCTGTTACCGCAGCGAAGACAGAACAGACATCCTCTTCAGGTGTATGCGCAGGTGTGAATCGGACTTATGCTAACGATGTCAAAATGGTTGCGAGTTAATTACAATAATCACACTTGCATAACGCTAATGACTGATTACGTTATCAGTTAGCAGCGTTAGCCTCGTTGGTGAAACCAGAGTGTTGCCGTTTTCTCGTGTTATTCAGAGCTGGGTCCAGGAAAGCAATCTCAGGGCTTTTTTTCCCCCGTCTCAATCAGGTTTTCTGAAGTGTTTTTATTTTTATACCATTTGACTCCCCTCTGGAGTTCCCAGCTGGAAATGAGAGTGTGGGCTGGAGCCTGGACTTGAGCACTGCATATAAAATACTCTTTTAGAGCTGTCTAGTGCTGCACTTTGGTGTCAGGACTGGCACATCACTGGTTCATTCCCTACATTCAGCAGGAAAATTGGGGGCAGGGGGAGTGAAGGAACAGCACTTGGTTCTCCTTCGACATCCACGTCTGAGGTGTACAACTGGACAAGGCATCAACGCCCCTAACAGCTCCCTGGCACTGACATGACTGCCCGCTGCCCTGGGTGTGTTCAGTGCCTGTAGAGAGAGTGTGTGTGTGTGTGTGTTCACTGCCTGTACAATGCATAACCAAACAAGCACATTTATGTTTTTACATGTTTTTAGGTGCAATAAAATGATTGGTTCTCAAATATCAGGTGGTTTATTGATAGAATTATCGCCCTGCTGTGAACCAGTCTAGCCATTCTCCTCTGACATCTCCCATCAACAAACCCCACAGAACTGCAAGTATTCAAAAGTTTCGTGACACTCCTAATTGCCGATCTCGGCTACCTTAAGGGGCAGACTTGATCTTGTCAACACACAGATTCGGCATGTGTTGGCCAAAATATTTGGTAGCACAATACAGTCAGGCAGGTTACGTCCTCCTGGCATTTGGTAAACCCAGACTTGCCCATCAGAAGTGTGATTTGTCAGTATTTTGTGTCCCCTGCTCTCTAACCTTAAATGGTCTGCCACATTGTGGCCGAGTTGCTGTGGTTCCAAAACACAAGCATATTTTAATACCACCACATACAGTGGGTAGTGGAATACAGCCTTTTTACCATATACTGTATATGGGTAGTGTTTTTTTTAAGCAGTTTAGTGGCAGACCATTCACTAACACATAAGTTACATAAGTACTGATTTATAGAGCTATAGAAGTGTTCGTTTTTGACGTGAAGTCTGGGACGCTGGCAGCTGAAACCTCCTGTGCTTCTCTTCGCTGAATTGTAGCTTGATTAATCTGGAACAAAACAAATACATAATGCATAATGTGTTTGTGTGTGTGTTTGTTTGTTTGTTTGTTTTTCCAAGACAAAAGAGGAAGTGATGGGCACTCTGGAAGCTGTCCAAACTCTGCAGGTGCAGAACGGTCAGCTGCAAAAGTCCAGAGAGGGTTACCACGCTAAGTGTATGGAGCTAGAACGCTTACGGAAAGAAGGAGCCCCTCAGAAGGAGCTGGAAAAGGTATGTGTTGGATGATACATAAGGGTGATACCCTCGGGATGTGAATGAGCGAGTGTGTATGTGTCTGAGAGTGTGTGTGGGTGTCCATTTGCAATAGCTCATTATACATTACTGATGTTTACAGTATGCTGCTGTTCTCTTCTGTCGTTTTTATCCGATCAGGCCGAAGTGAAGTCTAAGAAAGCAGCAGAGTCCTTTGTGTCCTCCATAGAGAAGTTTAACCGAGCTGGGGGAGATTTTGAGCAGAGGATGAGCGAGTCTTCACAGGTGGGTTTATGTTCTCATACAGGGATTAAGCCTAGTCCGGGACTCTTTATTTTATTTCATGGAAACTCTAAAATTACGGTGGCACAGCAGATAGGTGTCGCAGTCACACAGCTCCAGGAGCCTGGAGGTTGTGGGTTCGATTCCCGCTCCGGGTGACTGTCTGTGAGGAGTGTGGTGTGTTCTCCCTGTGTCTGCGTGGGTTTCCTCTGGGTGACTGTCTGTGAGGAGTGTGGTGTGTTCTCCCTGTGTCTGCGTGGGTTTCCTCCGGGTGACTGTCTGTGAGGAGTGTGGTGTGTTCTCCCTGTGTCTGCGTGGGTTTCCTCCGGGTGACTGTCTGTGAGGAGTGTGGTGTGTTCTCCCTTTGTCTGCGTGGGTTTTCTCCGGGTGACTGACTGTGAGGAGTGTGAGTGTGTTCTCCCTGTGTCTGCGTGGGTTTCCTCCGGGTGACTGACTGTGAGGAGTGTGAGTGTGTTCTCCCTGTGTCTACGTGGGTTTCCTCCGGGTGACTGTCTGTGAGGAGTGTGGTGTGTTCTCCCTGTGTCTGCATGGGTTTCCTCCGGGTGACTGTCTGTGAGGAGTGTGGTGTGTTCTCCCTGTGTCTGCGTGGGTTTCCTCCGGGTGACTGTCTGTGAGCAGTGTGGTGTGTTCTCCCTGTGTCTGCGTGGGTTTCCTCCGGGTGACTGACTGTGAGGAGTGTGGTGTGTTCTCCCTGTGTCTGCGTGGGTTTCCTCTGGGTGACTGACTGTGTGGAGTGTGGTGTGTTCTCATTGTGTTCTCCCAGTGAGTGAATGAACTCTAAAATTAAAACCCACTGAGGTTCCTTGCGTCCTTGTAGAGTGACCCCTGCACTTATGTCAGCACTCCAGTCTCATTGATCTGTTCATTGGCTTTAGCTGCCAGTTCCACTGCGTCGGTGGCTCCTAGGCGTCGTCCAAACTGGAAACGTGTTAGTGCTGGAACATGTCGTTAATCATCAGAACGTAATTAAGTTCTGCCACACCGCTGGGAGGAGAGTGGGTTACCTAAAATGAGCAGTAAAATGCAGACAGAGTCCAGAGTGCATTGAAATGCACCAGACAGTATCTATATTGAATTATAGCGCACCGTTCTCCGTGATGTATTATGATGCACCGTTATAATGGACTTACAGCCTTTAGTGCTCCACAAAGGCTCATAAAGCTCCACAGTGCCCCACATTGCAGCATAATATGCCAGAGTCCATAAATCTCCATAATACTTTATAAAGCTGAATAATTGTCCGCTGTGTATCAAGGTTCATGATGCGATGGGATGAAGTGGCTTAATGCGTGCTCAGTTAATGCTCTGTGCCTTATGGACTTATGGGAGGTATTTCACAAACGAGGAACCTCATTTACTTAATTTAAAGGAGACATGGGAAAACAATCACTTGTTCAGTAGGTGTGTACGTTTATGGATTTAGAGCTCCACCAGCGCACACACGCTGAAATAAAACAGCTCAGTCAGAAAACAGGATAAAATGAGGTGTTCTTATGTTGTTCTGCAACTTAGGAGACGCCCCGCCCCTTCGTCTGAGGCTGGATTTGCGTTTGTGAGAGCACAAAGACGAGGTTAAAGCAAGTGCGCAAGGAGTGCGGAGAAAAAAGGGCACTACGTAAAAACGGAGAAGAAAAACAACAGAGTGAAAATCGCTGCTCACTGCTGTGTGCTCAGGGCGGGGGTGAACAGCGGGCGGCTCATTATCATTTAAAGGAACAGAGAGAACGCTGCTGTGGGGGTTGATCAAAGCAGGTCACACACAGTTTAGTTAAGAGGCCAGAACTGTGTAAAACCGTCAGGTTCTGCCCTTCGTTAGACCCACTCTGGCTGTGTACTGTCGCCATGACGACACCCACCAGGGATATTTACCATATTCCTTTGATTAAATGTTCATGACCTTTTGAGGTCCATGGTTTTTTTGATGATGTCACAGACCCGTACTTTGAATTCATTCCTTTTATAAGCAGTTAATAACGTAGTGCTGTTTTAACTGACATGGATTGAACAGTAGATGGTTGCATCATTTTTAACCCTTTTCACACCAGGTTCTTTTGAGCATGCAGCTCATTTCCTTAGTGCATTCCTCTCTCTCTTCTGTGCAGAAGTTTCAGGACATCGAAGAGGCTCACTTAAGGCAGATGAAGCAGCTGATCAAAGCTTATTCACACTCCATCGAGGACACACACGTCCAAGTGGGACAGGTAAGCACCCAGGGCTCAACACACGCCTCTCACAGAGCTTTTGAAATGCTTTAGAACGGCTCGCTGCGTGTGTCAATATGAGATTATTTCAGCTGTGATTTGGCTGTTTACTCTCTCTCTCTCCACCTCAAACTGAAAGAGCCTAGTTCCTATGAACATTACAGAAAGTTCATATTGCTCCATATTTCCCCGTCCTCCAGGTTCATGAAGAATTCAAGCAGAACGTGGAGAACATTGGGATTGGGAGCTTAATCCAGAAGTTCACTGAGCAGAAAGGGACAGGAAAAGAAAGGCCAGGTACATTAGTTTTACACTCTCTGGGTGGGTAGGGTGGCGCTCCCTCTCCCCCATTACTCAACAGACTGTAACTTTAATGTTGGGAGAGTGAAAACATTTCATTCTGGATGCGTGTGTGTGTGTGTTTATTAGGTCCTGTTGGATTTGAGGAGTACCTGTCTTCTCAGTTACCAGACAACAACAAGAAGAGCCGCGCTAAAGCCTTCAGAATCCCTGGCTTGGGCAAGAGGGACAAAGAACCAGACTCCACGTAAGTTTTACTTACACACACACACACACACATACACATTCTCTAATCACTCGGACTGTGAGACAAACTAATGCTGTTTCCTTGCTGTTTGTTTTTCCTGACGCTCAGGTTAATAACATGTTGTTCTTGTTGTTGTAGGGATTCTGCACTGACAGATGCCCCAGTGAGTTCTACACACACACACACACACACTTGCAAGACCTAAGCCTAAACCTAACCGTAATCCTACATTTACTAAGTCTAACTCCAAATCTAATATTAAGCCTAAAGCTGATACATGCACATTCTGTGTGTGTGTGTGTGTGTGTGAGAGAGAGAGAGGGAGAGAGAGCGAGAGCGAGCTCAGACTGTGTCCGGTTACTCCAGCAGGCTATATTTAAGTCTTCACTCAGGTTTTTGAAATGCTGGCTGTCAGAGGCCCTTTTTAACACACACATGTCATTAACAGACATCAGGGTAACACCACACACACACTTTACGTAATGATGGTCCCTAGCAGCACCACTCCACTCTTTCCCTGGCTGTATTCCCCTGCTGTTTGTTTTTGGTCTCAGTCATAGCAACGGCGTTGGTCTGGATCTATAAAGTTCTCCTCGTTTTCCTGACTGTGGAGAGGAGGCTCTAAATACAGCTTTATAGCGTCTAATGTTTCTGTTTTTGTTTTTGTTTCAGAACTCTCCTCTGGAGGTGGACGACGAGGGCTTCGTGATCCGTGCTGAAGTCAGTCAGAATGATATCCATAAGACTTACCTGTGCATACGTATAAATACACATACATACAGTATCGTGTGTGTTAGGGATAGATTTGGTATATGACATAGTTTTGTTTTAAAAGCATTTTTTTCCAGCAGACATCGTGTGTCATTTTATTGACTGTGAGGAGTGTGGTGTGTTCTCCCTGTGTCTGCGTGGGTTTCCTCCGGGTGACTGTCTGTGAGGAGTGTGGTGTGTTCTCCCTGTGTCTGCGTGGGTTTCCTCCGGGAGACTGTCTGTGAGGAGTGTGGTGTGTTCTCCCTGTGTCTGCGTGGGTTTCCTCCGGGTGACTGTCTGTGAGGAGTGTGGTGTGCTCTCTCTGTGTCTGCGTGGGTTTCCTCCGGGTGACTGTCTGTGAGGAGTGTGGTGTGTTCTCCCTGTGTCTGCGTGGGTTTCCTCCGGGAGACTGTCTGTGAGGAGTGTGGTGTGTTCTCCCTGTGTCTGCGTGGGTTTCCTCCGGGTGACTGTCTGTGAGGAGTGTGGTGTGTTCTCCCTGTGTCTGCGTGGGTTTTCATCCGGGTGCTCCGGTTTCCTCCCACAGCCCAAAAACACAGGGCTGAAGGACTGGCGCCCCCTCCAGGGTGTATTCCAAACAGCAAACAGGATGCTCTTTTTATGTATCTCTGTGTGTTCTGTTTTTAAATGGTATTCCTTCAGTGCTGATAAACAAGTGAGTCACTGAAAACTGATAATCAGTCTCACAGAGCCAGAAAATTAGTGTTTTTTTTTGTGTGTCTCAGATACACACACGCACATATTACAATTACTACACACACAGTACATTCATGTGTAATTCTCACACACACACACACTCATCAGCTTGTGTGTATTGGTCAGTAAAAGCAGGTCATGATAACGAATAACTGGAGGGTGTTTCATTATAAAGGGCTTTGTCTCCTCTCTTTCTCACAAACACAGTCACGATCGCAGACGCACGGAGAACCGTTTGCGCAGTCGCTTTCTGAAAAATGGAGTATTCATAAGTGTTTAAATGACCTTTATATTGATCCATATTTGATCGGCCAGGCATTGTGCTTGGAAATGCAGTTTGTAATGTCAGGCCTTTAAAATATGGGAAGTAAACAGAGTGTGTGTGTGTGTGTGTGTTCAGGCCTAGCTAGTATCTTGTGCGGTACTGTGAGTGTTATCCTTAACCGGTTCTGTCCCATTTACGCTGCGCTGAGGAAAAGGAGAATAATTTTTACTCCAGTGACTCGGACTTCGACGACGAGGAGCCGAAGAAGTTTCACATCCAGATCCGACCGGTCACCAGTGGAAACCGGAGCAACTCCACAGCCAACGAGCTCGAGCTGAAGGCCACCGTGGGGGCCCTGACCCTGCCGCCCAACCGAGGGGTAAGGGAATGGTAATGTGCTGATTTCTGGGTGCTGGGGTGGCCCTCCTCCTCCACACATCACTCAGGGCATTGCTAACTGCCATAAGTTAGTGCTCTCCTCCAAGCGTGTTGAGCTCCAGTGAGTTTGCGTTTGTGTTGGTTTCCTGGTGCTGGAGTTTAAAGGCCTCAAAAGTGTACTGTTTATATTTATGAATAATATCTTCATAATAATAATTTATGACAAAGTATGAAGTTAATTGTCTCCTCTTTTCTTCTGAAGGTGTCAGTGAAGAGACATCTTTCCAGTAAGTTCCACTTCGTGTGTTTTTCATTTTCTTCCTCTCACACAGCGAGTGTTTGTGTAGAACATGGGCTTGTGCCAGAGGCAATGTGTGTGTGTGTGTGTGTTTTCTCTCACCTCATCTCTCTCTCTCACAGGGAATTCCAGTACAGCAGGCAGATCTGAGGGTGAGGGCGCCCCCCACAGGGGTAAGCAAGAACTATCAGCGCTACATACACACAATCAGTGTAGTTACTAAATAATAATCACTGTAAAAGCGTATTAACCTGTATTAAAATATACGGATGATATCTGAGGAGCTGTAGTTGGTGTGTTGAGATGTTCAGTCTGTGCAGCTGCAGCCGTTCAGTGTGTGTGTGTGTGTGTGTGTGTGTGTGTGTGTGTGTGTGTGTGTGTGTGTGTGTGAGAATAAATAAGGGATGTTCCTCTCTGTGTAACTAATTGAGTCCCATTAGTCGAAGGGTCAAATAGGTCACATTCACCCACAGACTTTAACCCTGTCCCGTCAATATCTCACCGAACAATGACTGGAGAAGATAATAAGTGTGTGGCTGTGACTCATAAAGAGCCTTCGGAAAGCTGTTCTGGGATCAGGGAGACGGCTGATCGCTGTAATTACGGTGTCAGATCAGCTTCTATTTCTGTTCTGTGGGGCTTGATGGTAGTAATAAATGGAGTGTGTGTGTGTGTGTGTGTGTGTGTGGCGTAATCTGACTGGTTGTGTAAGCCTTTACCTTGCTGTTAACATTGCCGATTATGTCCCTGATGTGTTGTTGTTGTTGTTGATGATGAAGACAACACTGCGATGATAACGTAATGTTGGACAAACACCTCCGTGATCTAGTAATGCGTGCTGTGTTTGTGTTTCCTGTTTCTCTCTGTGTTTTCCTCTCTGGCTGTAATTACTCTAACTGTTGTAATGTGTGTTTGTGTGTGTTTTAATGTGTGTGTGTGTGTGTGTGTGTGTTGTAGAAGGAGAACAGGAGGGTTTACGCAGGTCCACCTCCAGCCCAGACCACAGCAGGTACGCAGAGACGGAGAGAAACGGAGCACAACAGAGAAACAAAAACGTCTAATCCAGTTTTAAATATCAATGTTAGAAACGTTTGTCGTCATGGGAACAGGGATCTCTAACTTTTGCACACAACTATGTCTCAGTCACGGTGAACACCTTGATGTGGAACAGATTTGTAGCTCGCTCAGGTTTAAGAACTGCTCCACCAGGGGGTGCTCTGCCTCTGTTTTCATGTGTATGTGCATGTGTAGGTTTGGTGGCACCTAGTGGTGAGCTTTCATATAACACACAAGTAATAGCCCTCCCTCACCCCTCCCTTTTACCAAGTTGCTGCTTTAACATCTCTTTTCATCTTTACCCTCTTCCAACACACACACACACAAAAACACACATTACATTTTATACACTGCCATTGTAGGAAAATAGAGTAAATCTCACTCTTTCTCATTTTTCTCTCTTTCTCAACCTATCTCCATCTCCCTTTCTCTCTCCTCCTTTTCTCTTTCTCTCTCCATTTTGTTTCTCTTTCTCAACCTCTCACTCTCTCCCCACTTTTGTTTCATCATCTTTCTTTTTTTTTTCTTCCTTCACCTGTCTCACTCTGTCTTACCCTTCTGTCTGCCTCTCTCCGTATTTTTCTTCCTCTTTCTCTCTTTCTCTCCTTCTCCTTTCTGCCTGTGTCTTCTTTTTCTCCCTCTCCTTCATTCTCTTTCTCCTCATCCTTTCTCTATCCCATTTTATTTACTCTCTCTCTCTCTCTCTCTCTCTCTCTCTCTCAGGTTGAGCTCCACTGCGTCTGGTTCCGACTCTCTGTTTGGTCCTCCTCTGGAGTCAGCGTTTAAGTCCCACAGCTTCGCCGGACGCGAGCAGCTGCAGAGCGCCTTCCCTTCGTCTGAATGTAAAGCACCCTCTCATTAAAGTGATGGATCACACTCTTTCTCTTTTTAGGAAGCAAAGAGTTAACGAATGAAACTCCTGAAACAAATATGTTAAGTCAGTCTTACATCATCAGTGTAGCGTTGGCCGAACACAACATCACTGCGCTTCTGAAACGTAATCACTTTCCTCCTGAGTCGAGCTGGAGTGTGTTTCTCTGCATGAATTATTCATCACTGGATACAGGTTTGGACGGGGCATGGATTATGGATTGTGCTGGTGCTGAGATATTTATTATTGTTTCGACCCCACCACCACAGTTCAGAGTTTTAATGAAAGGTCTGTGACCTGCTTTGGTCAAAATACCACAAGGAACAAACACAACAGTGCCAATAATTCTGTGACTTAGCAACGCTTAGTTATTTCTCTTTGTGTCTCCCTGTTGATATTGTTTCCTCTCTGACAGACGCTGCTTTCTCCTCTGATTCTTCGTCTCCTGAGAACGTGGAGGACTCTGGCTTGGACTCTCCTTCCCATCAGCCCCTGGGAGCTTCTCCAGAGCCGACAGGCTGGGCAGCGTGGCCTTCGTCGTCTCAACCGAAAGATGCTCTGACCTTGGGTCGACCTTCGGACCCTTTCCTCGCCGCGTTTCGTGACCCATCCCCTGGACGGTCGCCGCTGCCCCTGGAGAACGCTGCTGCTCCAGCGTTTAGTTTCCCAGCCTTTTCTCGAAGCCTGGCAGCTCCGGAACCGGAGCCCAGCGTCTGGAGCTGTAAACACATCCCACCAGAGGACCCTTTTTTGGCTGCTTTTGAGCGGCCATCTTCCCAAGACCCTCGGAATCTTTCTGAAACCGCCTGGGCGCCGCCGCCCCCCCGGCCATCGCGGGACAGCCGCTCGGATCCCTTCACCAAACCCTTAAATGACACTAAGACTCTTCCTCCTCCTTTGTCTTCCTCACGGAAAGACAGGGAGCGGAAAAGAGACCGCAGCGTCCCCCCGCCGGACTCTCCCGATGACCCCTTTGCCATCACCATGATCGGCAGCCCCACGCACCAATCAGCACTCGCTGCCGCTCAACATGCGCCCGGAGCGGCCAGTAGGACGCCGGCGCTCAGCCCTAACCCCGCCCCCCAGCCTCAGCAGCCCAAAAAGGCGGAGCTGGTTCACTGGAGCTCGCTTCACAACCCTTTCAGCGAAGGACCAAAGGCCGGCGTCGCCTCGGCAACAGAGGTCACCCGGAAACCAAGTCGGAGCTGCGATGAGCTGCGGAGGAACGGACCCCCGCTCACTCGACATTCTGGACCACAGGAGGACCTCTGCTTCTCAACTGACAAAGACCAGAACTGCCTCGACATCAACACACACACCGGTAGAGTTATATACATCACATACTAATAATTATAATCATAATAATACACAGGACTGGGTGAATGTGAAATTGTCCGCAGTGTGAGTGAGTGATTGAGTGAGTGTGTGGTGCCCTGTGGTGGAGTGGCACTTCATTGGGTGTGCTACTTCCTTGTGTTGAATGATGATCAGGATGAACAGGTAACAGAAATTACATTTTAAATAAAACAGACAAATTCTCTTTTTAAAAGGAGGAATAACTTCCTTATCTTTGACTGAAAGTTAAAGGAACAGCTCATCTATTGGTTCATTCGTCGAGAAGTGTTCCCATTAAAGACCCTTTCACGCATGTAACCTAGACATTACCCAGACTTATGTGAGCTATATGTTCGAAAGATTTGTCCTAGACTTTGTACTAGAGCGGATAATGTCCAAGAGTGAACGCATGTGTGAACAGAGCCGCTAATATTCCGGAATATCGCCTGCACGTGCTGCACAGGTGCCACACCATGCCCTAAAGCTTGCAGACTATTTCCAGCTTTTGGGAACATGCCTGGCACCGAAAATGCTGCATGTTTCAAAGGAAATTTCCTAACCTGATTCTCCAGACTGTTTCAAGAGTACATATGTGAAAATGGCAATGATAATTAACACACGAGGGTCTTTACATTATGAGCAAATGCTGGAATGAAAGTAACACTGAAGG
Organism: Hoplias malabaricus; assembly: GCF_029633855.1. NCBI lineage: Eukaryota > Metazoa > Chordata > Actinopteri > Characiformes > Erythrinidae > Hoplias > Hoplias malabaricus. The sequence continues at coordinate 38,583,394 of NC_089813.1, forward strand.
GAATGGAATTAACTTCTTTTTTTTTTCTCTTTCTCTCTCTGGCTCGCTTTCTCTCTCTTTTTTTTCTCTCTCTCTCGGTCTCCTCTCTGTCTCTCTCTTTCTCTCTCTCTGTCTGTCTCTCTCTGGCTCGCTTTCTCTCTCTTTTTTTCTCTCTCTCTCTGTCGTCTCTCTCTCTCTGTCTGTCTCTCTCTGGCTCGCTTTCTCTCTTTTTTCTCTCTCTCTCTCTCTCTGTGTCTCCTCTCTCTGTCTCTCTCTTTCTCTCTCTCTCTCTCTCTCTGCCTCTTTCTCGGTCCCTCTCTGTCTTTCTGTCTCTCTCTCTTTCTCTGTGTGTCTCTCTCTCTCTCTCTCTGTCTCTCTCTCAGGCTCTCAGTGCAGTTTTCGAAGGGACAGTGGTGATCTGTTGGTGTTGGTTCCTCCTCAGTCCATTCGCTCGAAGCGTTCGTCTGCGAGGCTGAGCGGCTGTGAACGAGTAAACAACTCTCCGACCTCACAACACTCACAGAGTCACACACTTTAGACCTCACTCTCTCGCGGTCTGTTAAAGGTGCTAAATAACAACTCTGCGTTTATGAGATGTTTTTGTAGTTCCTGTTTACAGCAGTCGCAGCGCTGTGATAAACGTAAACACACACCAAGATTAAACCAACAGCGAAACACAGCGTTGTGTCAAAGCTTGAAAATGAAAATGTTTTGTTTACATTTCTACATTTGAGAGAAGCAAGGTTTTGTTACGGCAGCAAATATGAAGAGCTAGAACCTGAATGTTCCTCCTTTCTGTCCTAACTCCTGCCCTCTGCCCCTCAGTCCAGGTCCCTGTGTTCGTCTCCTCTGCCTGAGCCCAGTCCTCCCCCTTCCTCCTCCTCGTCGTCCAGTCCGAGCGAGTGGGGGGGTCAGACCCGTGCCCCGAGTCCTGCACGAGGTGGGCATTCACTCCTGTGCCTCCAGCACTGCTTCAAAACTATATTTGCCCTTTTATGTTTCTTTAAGAACTGGCCCAGGCTGGTAGCAGTGAGGCTACAGAACAGTTATAAATGCCTTGGCGGAAAAAGCGTGTGACCGATGTCTAAGTGTGGATTGTACCTGTTCCACACGACTCTACTCGCTTTTTGGCCCACGGTACCTAGTTCGTTTCCACTGCAATGGAAATCTCCCAGCCTGTGCTGAGTGTGTGTGTGTGTGTGTGTGTGTGTGTGTGTGCAGGCTTGTCCCGAGGGCCCAGTCCCATCTCTCTCAGCACTCAAGAGGCGTGGCCCGTAGCTGCAGCCATCACAGAATACATCAATGCTTACTTTAAAGGAGGAGAACACAACCGGTAAACACTCATCATCCATTCACATCATTTTCACTGCTCTGGCTTCGTTCATCTTCCTCTGAACAAGCCTTAAACCTAACCCCAGCCATGGTCACCCACTCTGGACTTGGATAACGTTGTGTGAAACATGTTTCTAATGTTTATACGAACAAACGTACGGTCACTGTCCGAACAAAACCTTTATTAATGTCGTTTATAATCAGTTAATTTGACAAGATTAACACACACAACACACAGGTACAGGATTTAGATCTGACATTAATAAAGTGTGTGTGTGTGTGTGTGTTTCAGCTGTCTGGTGAAGATCACCGGGGACCTCACAATGTCTTTTCCTGCTGGAATCACTCGTTTATTCACGGCCAATCCCAACGCCCCCGTGCTCAGCTTCCGATTGGTCAACATCTCTCGGGTGGATCATTTCTTACCCAATCAGAAGCTCCTCTACAGGTAAACTGATGTAAACTGAAGCTATTTACACAACTGTATTTCGATCCATTATGTCTTATACAGGGGTTGGACAATGAAAGTGAAACACCTGGTTTTAGACCACAGTAATTTATTAGTGTGGTGTAGGGCCTCCTTTTGCGGCCGATACAGCGTCAGTTCGTCTTGGGAATGACATACACAAGTCCTGCACAGTGGTCAGAGCGATTTGAAGCCATTCTTCTTGCAGGATAGTGGCCAGGTCTCTACGTGATGCTGGTGGAGGAAAACGTTTCCTGACTCGCTCCTCCAAAACACCCCAAAGTGGCTCAATAATATTTAGATCTGGTGACTGTGCAGGCCATGGGAGATGTTCAACTTCACTTTCATGTTCATCAAACCAGTCTTTCACCAGTCTTGCTGTGTGTATTGGTGCATTGTCGTCCTGATACACAGCACCGCCTTCAGGACACAGTGTTTGAACCATTGGAGGCACATGGTCTTACTGGTGCAATGTGGAGTTAATGAAAATTGTCCACCAGACTGCTCCAATTTAGCCATGACACCTCCCACACTACAATGACAGGTGTTTCACTTTCACTGTCCAACCCCTGTATTTTTGTACAGAGACCTCAGTCTTCGGGAATCGCTGCCAGTTCACAATAAGAATGTTACTAGGCTGAATGATTGTTAGGAAACCCGTTTCCTATGTTGTTGCACAGCTGAAAAACAGTGCACTAATAAAGGAACATAAACAGGAGCATGACCAAGCTCCAGCAGGTGTTGTCTTGCTTAAAGGGCTCAAAACGGCCAGAAAGGAACACCTTTCCGTTGTGTTGAGAAAGGAAGGCTACTCGATGCGAGGTATTGCAAAGAAGCTGAAAACATCTTACCAAGCTGTTGACTACTCCCTTCAGAGAGTAGCACAAACGGGCTCTGACGAGGACAGGAAAAGGAGTGGGAAGTCCCTGACGCACAACTGTGCAAGAAGATAAATACCTTACAGAGTGCAGTCTGAGACTAAGACGTCTCGCTGGTCGTCAGCGGACAGCTGCAGTAAGTGGAAACCCGTCAAACACCAGTGACAGCGTCAACAGTGAAGAGGAGACGTCAGGATGCCATACCTCAGACTGGTCCGATAAAGAGAAGACTACGATGGGACGGAGAGAAAAGACACTGGAAGATTGAAAGAAGGGGTTGTGGACAGATGAGTCCTAGTTTCAGGTCTTTGGATCAAACAGATCATTTTATCTACAAAGAGTGTCTTGTTCCACTGGCAGATACGTTTTCTCACTTCAAGAAATAAGCAAAAATATCTGCTCCTCATTCGTTGGTCCTCTTTATAGATGTAAAGTCAGGGGCAGTAGCTCATCAGTGACACAGGACGCTGTCGGCTGGATGTTTTTGGTCGGTGGACTGTTCTCGGTCCAGACGCTGAGGGGTTTAAAAACTCCAGCAGCACTGCTGTGTCTGATCCACTCTACACCAGCACAACACACACTAACACACCACCACCACGTCAGTGTCACTGCAGCGCTGAGAATGATCCACCACCACATCACACCTGCTCTGTGGGGGTCCTGAGCGCTGAGGAACAGGGGGGAAATGGGGATAAGAAAGTATGCAGAGCAACAGATGGACTACAGTGTCATGTGTAATTGTACAACTACAAAGTGTGCTCCTGTGTGGACAGTGAGTCTGAAAGAATGAACAAGGTCATTTTAATGTTAAATTTAAGGCTGATGTGAATGTATAAAGAGAAATATCGTGTCATAAAGACCTTTCTCTCTCTCTCTCTCTCTCTCTCTCTCTCTCTCTCTGCATCTTTCCCCTCTCTCTCACCCTCTCTCTCTCTCTCTCTCACCCTCTCTCTCTCTCTCTCTCTCTCACCCTCTCTTTCACCCTCTCTCTCTCTCTCTGTCTGTGTCTCTCTCTCACCCTCTCTCTCTCTGTCTGTCTCTCTCTCTCTCTCTCACCCTCTCTCTCTCTCTTTCTCCCTTTCTCCCCCTCTCTCTCTCCATCTCCCTCTCCATCTCTCCCTCCCTCTCCCCCTTTCTCTCTATCCATCTCTCCCTCTCCCTTACTCCCTGTCGCTCTCTCTCTCTCTTTATCTCTCTCCCCCTCTCTCTCCATCTCCCTCTCCCTCTCCCTCTCTCTCTTTATCTCTCTCCCCCTCTCTCTCCATCTCCCTCTCCATCTCTCTCTATCCATTTCTCCCTGTCCCTCTTTCTCTCTCCCCCTCTCTCTCTCTCCCCCTCTCTATCCATCTCTCCCTGTCCCTCTCTCCCTTCCTCTCTCTCTCCCCCCTCTCTCCCTCTCTTTATCTCTCTCCCTCTCTCTCTCCATCTCCCTCTCCATCTCTCCCTCCCTCTCCCCCTTTCTCTCTCTCTTCCTCTCCCTCTCCACCCCCCCCCCTCTCTCTCTCTCCAGTGACCCGTCTCAGAACGACCCGGACTCCAGAGATTTCTGGTTCAACATGCAGGCCTTGACGTTTCATCTTCAGAGGGAGGCGGAGCTTAATCCCCAGGCGTCCTACTATAACGTGGCTTTACTGAAGTATCAGGTGAGTCTCGGCGCTCTCTGATCACACTGTGGGTTTGATCAGTATTCAAAGTTAAAGGAAAGTACAGCTCCAAAAGCATTGTGCTGCTCCACTGAGCTGTGGTAGGGAACAGAGCCTCTGCCGCTGTTACTCTGGGCTCAGCACTGCAGATACAGGACTATGTCACATTTAGAGGAGAAGCGGAAACCCCTGCCTCCTCCTTCACTGCAGGAAAGTGCTGTAAAAGTGAATTACACTCCACAACTCTAGGGGGCGCACCAGAAATGTCAGAGAAACTGACCTCACGTTAAAGTCTGTAGCTCAGATAAATCCTATGAAATGTCTGAGTTCCTGTTCACGTAGCCTTCCATCACCGGCCTCTGCTCTTCTCTGTGAGGGTGGCTGTACGGTAGATGTTAGAACGTTGTCTGTGAGGATTTGATGGCATTACCCCGTGAGCTCAGGCTAACACTCGTTTCTCCCTTGTGTCTCAGCTCTCGTCTCAGGACCCCGCCCGTGCTCCTCTGCTGCTGTCGGCCGAGTGCCAGCGCAGCGGGACGGTCACTCGCGTCTCTCTGGACTACCACTGCTGCCCCGCAACCGCCCCTGCCACTCAGCTCACCGCCGTCCAGATCATTCTGCCCCTCGACCACACCGCCACAGACCTGCAGTGCCAGCCCCCTGCGTCCTGGTGAGTGTGTGTGTGTGTGTGGGGGGGGGGGGGTTTAATAACGTTAATATGAGAGAGAGATAGTTGGTGTCTATTAGGAGAGGTGCAGGAGTAGGTGGGAGGTGTGTTATGAACGTTTTGATTTGTTTGTTTTTGCAGGAACGCTGAGGAGAGGAGACTTCTCTGGAAACTGCCCCACCTCTCTCCAACTAACCACAGCAAAGGTCTCCATCACCTCTCTCTCTCTCTCTCTCTGATTCACTCTCCTTCTCTCTCTCTCTCTCCTTCTCTCTGATTCACTCTCCTTCTCTCTCTCTCTCTCCTTCTCTCTGATTCACTCTCCTTCTCTCTCTCTCTCTCTCTCTCTCTCTCTCTCTCTCTCTTTCTGATTCACTCTCCTTCTCTCTCTCTCTCTCTCTCTCTCTCTGATTCACTCTCCTTCTCTCTCTCTCTCTCTCTCTCTCTCTCTCTCTCTGATTCACTCTCCTTCTCTCTCTCTCTCTCTCTCTCTGATTCACTCTCCTTCTCTCTCTCTCTCTCTCTCTCTCTCTCTCTCTGATTCACTCTCCTTCTCTCTCTCTCTCTCTCTCTCTCTGATTCACTCTCCTTCTCTCTCTCTCTCTCTCTCTCTCTCTCTCTCTCTCTCTCTCTCTGATTCACTCTCCTTCTCTCTCTCTCTCTCTCTCTCTGATTCACTCTCCTTCTCTCTCTCTCTCTCTCTCTCTCTCTCTGATTCACTCTCCTTCTCTCTCTCTCTCTCTCTCTCTCTCTCTCTGATTCACTCTCCTTCTCTCTCTCTCTCTCTCTCTCTCGGTTCAGTTCAGTTCAGCAGTGCTTTATTGGCATGAATGTAATACAATACACTGTTGCTAAAGCATATTACAGAAAATACATAAACATACAGATACAGATACAATTACAACAACAGGAAATGATATTTACAAGATTAATGATAATTAAATAAGAAAAGGAAAATAAGAGCATGGAGACAATATAGATGTTTAATAATCATTAATAATCAGTAATATTCAGTAATAATTAATTACACTGTTGACTGTCCACACTGGTTGTCCCTCAGGTTGTGGCAGTCTGTCACATATTTGGCTGCGTGTGGGATCAGCTCCTCCTTCTCTCCCAGTACATACTGGAGCTTCTCTGTATCAGTGAGGAGCAGGAACTCAGGACAGACTCGACTCGCTCTCTGGTAGAACCTGCTCCTGACGGACTCATACTTGGGGCATTGGGTTAAGAAGTGCAGCTCTGTCTCCACCACCGAGAGCTCACAGTGAGAGCACAGCCTGTCCTCTCTGGGGACCCAGTTCTGTCTGTGACGGCCGGTCTCCACGGCCAGACTGTGCTCACTGAGTCTGTACATGGTCAGTGTCTTCCTCAGTGACCTCTCCCTGATGGTTGTGAGGTATTTGGCCAGTGTGTAGTCCCTGTTGAGGGCTGAGTAGCTCTGTAGTTTATGTTGTTGGTGTATGGTGTGAGTCCAGTGTGTGAGATAATTGTTTTGTTGTTGGATGATGATGTGTTGGGGTCTGATTTTCTGAGTGAGTGTGTGGTGAGGATGTTTGGACTCGGTGATGTCGTTGGGTTGTAGGTCACTGAGGGCCAGGACCAGCTGGCTGAGGGGACTCCTATCAATGTGAAGCTCCTGATTGGACAGGGCTTTGTAGTGCAGTGACTGGGGGTCACTGGATTTTAGATGCTTCCAGAAGTTCAGAGCTCTTTTCTGAATGGCTATGAGGAGGGGGTACTGCCCTAGTTCGGCCCTGCAGCCGTTATTGGGGGCCTTTCTCTGCACATGAAGGATACTTTTGCAGAATTCCATGTGCAGGGTTTCAATTGGATGTTTGTCCCAGTTGGTAAAACTTCTCTGTGTAAGGGGTCCCCACACCTCACTGCCGTACAGAGCGATGGGTTCAACAACCGATCTGAACAGTTTCAGCCAGATTGGAATTGGTATCTCGAAATTAATGGACTTTTTGATGGAAAATAGAGCCCTCCTGGCCTTCTCTCTGAGCTCCTTCACAGCCGAGTCGAAACCTCCCGTGGAGCTGAGGGTTATCCCCAGATACGTGTAAGTTTTAGTGTGTTCAATGTTGGTGTTGTTTATTGTAAAATTGTAGTTCCCCTGATTTTTAGACCTCTTCTGAAATGTCATTATTTTAGTTTTTCTCTGGTTTACTGTCAGAGCCCAGTTTTGACAGAAGTTCTCCAGGACGTTTAAACTTTCCTGGAGTCCTTCTCTGGTCGGTGACAGCAAAACAAGGTCATCTGCGTAGAGGAGGCACTTGACCTTGGTGTCCCCCAAAGAGAGGCCGGGTACTGAGTCACTCTGGTCCAGTTTATCAGCCAGTTCATTAATATAGATATTAAAGAGAGTGGGGCTCAGGCTGCAGCCCTGACGTACTCCTCAAGACTGTGGGAAGAACTCTGTCCTGAACGTTCCCATTTTCACTGCACATTTACTGTGAGAGTACATTGATTTAATGACGTCATAGGTTCTCCCCCCAACACCGCTTTCTAAAAGTTTATAGAATAATCCTATGTGCCAAATGGAGTCAAACGCTTTTTGAAAATCTACAAAACATGCGAAGATTTTGCCTTTATTGTGATGTACATGTTTATCTATCAGCGTGTGGAGGGTGAAGATGTGGTCAGATGTTCGGTGGTGCGGGAGGAAGCCGATCTGAGCTCTGCTGAGGACGTTATGGTCAGTGAGGAAACCCGTGAGTCGAGTGTTGAGGACGCTACAGAAGACCTTGCCCAAGTTGCTGCTCACACAGATCCCTCTGTAATTGTTTGGGTCGTATTTGTCTCCGGATTTGAATATGGGGGATATGAGACCTTCGCTCCAGACGCTGGGGAAGTGGCCTGTGTTTAAAATAAGGTTAAATAGTTTGAGAATGGCCAATTTGAATTTCGAATCTGTGTGTTTTATCATTTCATTCATAATGCCGTCTGTACCACAGGCTTTTCTGGGCTGGAGGCCTCTGAGTTGTTCCTCTAACTCTGACTCTGTGATGGGGAAGTCCAGTGGGCTCTGATAGTCTTTGATCACTGTGTGGAGTGTTTATAATTTACTGGATATTTGCTGCTGTTGTGTATTTAATAATTGACGACTGTACAATGATTCAAAATGATCTCTCCACACGTCTCCATCAGCGATCGCTAAATCATCCTGATGTTTTCTGTTTAATGACTTCCATTTGTCCCAGAATGAATTGGAGTTGATTGAATTCTCCAGGTTGTGTATTTGATGTTGTGTGTATTTGTACTTTTTGGTTCTAAGTGTGTGTTTGTATTCTCTCAGTACCTCACAGTATTCAGTGCGTAATTCTTCGTTAAGTGGTTCCCTGTGTTTCTGATTGGATAATTTTCGGACTTTGTTTCTCTTTCTCTTGCAGTCGTGATCGAACCATGCGTCTGATTGGATTTTTCTTGGTTTGTTTTTCCTGGCTGCGAGATTAGATAGTCGGACTGCATGATCAAAGATATGATTTAAGTTTTCTACAGCCACATCAACACCTTCTTTATGTTGTTGGTAGGTGTTTGACAGATAGGAGTCGAGACGTGTCTGGATTTCCGGGCTGTTTACGGTGTGGAGGTATTGGTCAGTGCTGTCCGGAGTCCACCTGAGTGTGTGTTTGAGTTTGTACAGTGTGCTGGGGTGTTTCTTGTGGTCAGTTCTAATGATTCTGTTCAGATAGAGTGTGATTTGGCTGTGATCTGAGAGGGGTGTTAGTGGCTTGACCGTGAAGGCTCTGAGGAAGGCCGGGTCCAGATCGGTTATAGCGTAGTCCACCGTACTGCTGCCGAGAGCCGAGCTGTGAGTGAGCTGACCGTAGGAGTCCCCTCGTAATCGACCGTTTACGACGTACAGACCCAGGCTTCGACAGAGCTGTAGCAGGCTCTTCCCATGAGCATTCACAGATTTGTCATAGTTTTCTCTGCGGTGGAACATTGGGAAGTGGACGTTGTTCCCTGTTATAAAGTGGTCACCGTGAGAGCTGATGAAGTCGGGCTGAGCTCCTGTCCTGGCGTTCAGGTCTCCACAGATAACCACATGTCCTTGTTTTTGGAAATGACTGATCTGTTGTTCTAAATCCAAAAAGGTTTCTTCTTTGAAATAGGGCGATTCTGCTGGGGGGATGTAGATGGCACAGAGAAATATATTTTGGGGGGTTGAGATTAACTGCTTATTAATTTTGATCCAGAGAAGATTTTCCCCTTGTTTTACTTTTTGAATCGATTGAGAAAGTTCTGATTTAAACCAGAGGAGCATCCCCCCGAGTCTCTTCCCTGAGAAACTCCCTTTAATTTAGTGGAGGGCACCACTAACTCCCTGTAACCTGGGGGACAACCAGTGGGCTCGTCTCCTCTACTCCATGTCTCCTGCAAAATTAATACATCTATATTTCTTATTTCTTGTACAAAATCAGGGTTTCTGCTCTTTAAACCAAATAAAGAGGAGTTTAAACCTTGGATATTCCATAGAGAGATGCGAAAAGATGTCATTCTGTGTGAATTAAAGTGTGTTATTTTCTAACATTTCAAAATAAGAGAGATAATTGAAAACAATAGACTGATAATTAATATTAATAAAAAAGATCAAATTTCCATTTCTGTGTTAATCACGGTACAGAGAGGAAATAATGTACACTGTGGAATAATTAATGTCCTTTACCTCTCTGGTAATATGCCTCTTACCACCGGCAGTGTCCCATCAGATGTGTGCAGATGTGGCTGAGCATCTGCTGAATGTCTCTCAGCTCAGAGGTGGTGGTGTTTGCTGCTCTGCCGACCGCCTGGGCGTAGCTCAGTGTTCCTGGTCTGATCTGGAGTTGAGGAGCTGGTGTTGGGCCCTGGTTCAGTGGTGCAGTGTGTGTACCTGTGCTAGGTGATGGAGCTGGTGAGGGAGCAGGGTGTTCATAGTGGCTCCTCCTCCTCCTGTCTGGTAGTGGTGGATAATGATGACCATGTTGCTGAGGTCTCAGACGGGGGATCGGTCGTACTGCAGGTCGTGGTGAGGGTCTTGAAGGCTGTGTGTATCGAGGTCCACGTCCAGTGGTGTGTTGGTGTTTAGTGATGTTCCGGGCCAGCGCCACATCTTTTAGTGTCTTTGCAAACACAGGAACTACCTCTTTGAACAGATGGACGTGGTCGAAGAGGCAGGCTGTGTCCAGAGTCGGGTGGTGGGCGAGGTGGGTGTTGGGTCGGAGGGCACACTCTCTGGAGGTCCTGGCGTTGATTTTCTGGATCGTATCCGGGTGGAAATCTTTGCGGGGCAGCAGGGTGGAGATGATGAATTTGGCATTAGGGAAGGTGTTGCAGGCCTTCTCTATAACTGCTCTCAGGGACACAGCCACTCTCTCTTGCTGAGCTCTCAGGTCGTTTGTTCCTGTGTGGATTATGATGTGGGTTGGTGAGCCCAGATTTGCCTCAGAGAGTAGCTCCAATGCTCTTTTTGTAGTTGGACATCGGAGTTTAGTGACTCTATGTTTAGGGAAGAGTTTTTTCTCATCAATAAACTTCCCATTGGAGTCCATTAGCAGTGCAATGTTCAGATGGTGTATAGTCCCGCTGGGCTCCAGATGTGCTTGGAGGCTGGTGGAGGTTGAGGGAAGAGGCTGTTGTGAGTCAGCCGGGGTTAAAGGTGGAGGTGTTTGGAGGCTGGAGGAGGTTGAGGGAGGAGGTTGTTCTGAGTCAGCCGGGGTTAAAAGAGGAGGTGGTTGTAGAGGCTGCTGTGGGCTGGTGGAGGTTGAATCTTGCGGGTGGGTGAACAGGTCCTGGGTGGGTTTCTGTGCTGTTACAGGAGCCTGTTGCTGATTGAGGAGTTGGTTTCTCAGACTCCGTACGATGTCGTCTCTCTGTCTCAGCTCCTCTCTCAGAGCAGTCATCTCCTTTCTGTGGTTGTCCCTGTCCCTCTCCCTGTCCTTCTGTAGTCCTCTCACCTGTGCTTTAAGTTCAGCCAGCTCTTTTCTGTAGGTCTCTCTGTCTTTTGTCAGCTCTTTGTCCGGTTGCTGTTCCAGGACCATCTCCCGAAGGTGCACTAACTCCACCTCCAGTCGAGTGAAGTGCTCCTTCATCAGGGTAATGGAGGTGTGGAGTGAAGGGTGTTGGTCTTGATCGGTGTCCTGGTCCTGAGCGGAGGGTTCTGCTGTGTTGTGCTGTGTGTGAGGGTTCGGTGCTGTAGTGCTTTGTGTGGGAGCACAGTCTTCTCCCTGCAGAGTGTCACTGGTTTTTTCTTTCTCTGCAGTCTCCTTAAGTTCATTAAAGGCCTCCTGAAACTCACCGAGGTTCCCCTGAACCATGAGTGTTCCGTTCTTGTAGATGTTGACTGTGATCAACACCGTCTCTGAGTCGTTGGGGTCTTTGATCTTTACCTTCCACCCGTTACAGATGCCCTCCTTCTTCACAGAGGGGTAGTGGGAGGTCAGAGCTTTGTGCCATGAGCTGGGGTGGTCAGAGTAGAAGATGAGGTTGCTGACTTCCCCGGTCTTATACAGATCTGCAAACAGAGTCTCTGGCTTCTCCTTCAGCAGCTTGTGTTTGAACTGCTTTCGGGCGGCGTCACTCTTCACCTCGGGGGGGTATGTGACTGTGTGGAACTGTGCAGGAGCGCAGAGTGAGGCCTCGCTGTCTTCAGGACAGCAGGAGAGGAGCAGGGCTTCCTCTGATTGGCTCATTCCGAGAGCTCGTTTGAATGTCACTGACGGAATGTTTATTCTCAATTGTCAACTGACACTTTAGCTTTAGCCCTTAGCTTAGCTTTAGTTTTGTTCTTAAAATCTATTAAATATCAGCAAAACCTTAAACAAATAAGCTCTTATTTTTCCTCCACTGTGTGTAAAGGAGGTGTCACTCACAGATGAGCTGCTGGTGATGTGGGTGACGCTGGGGGAGATGAGTTTTCCTCTCTTTCCTCTGACCTCAGTTTTGCTGTTAGCTGCTCTGTCTGGGTGTGTTCTCCTTACAGTTACAATCAGAAAACCTCAAATATCTCACAGATTCTGTCGATTTTAGTCTCGTTTTTTGTAATTCTGTTCTTAGTGAATCTTTCTGCAGTGTTTCTTGAGATTATTTCAGAATTTCTCTCATTTAAAACCAGAAAATAACACGAAAAGTCTGGGAGCTTACACAGACATGACTGTAGTAGAATGTAGTAGATCTCTCTCTCTCTCTCACTCTCTCTCTCTCTGATTCACTCTCCTGTCTCTCTCTCTCTCTCTCTGATTCACTCTCCTGTCTCTCTCTCTCTCTCTGATTCACTCTCCTGTCTCTCTCTCTCGCTCTCTCTCTCTCTCTCTGATTCACTCTCCTGTCTCTCGCTCACTCTCTCTCTCTCTGATTCACTCTCCTGTCTCTCTCTCTCTCTCTGATTCACTCTCCTGTCTCTCTCTCTCTCTCTGATTCACTCTCCTGTCTCTCTCTCTCTCTCTCTGATTCACTCTCCTGTCTCTCCATCTCTCTCTCTCTCTCTCTGATTCACTCTCCTGTCTCTCTCTCTCGCTCTCTCTCTCTCTCTCTGATTCACTCTCCTGTCTCTCGCTCTCTCTCTCTCTCTGATTCACTCTCCTGTCTCTCGCTCTCTCTCTCTCTCTGATTCACTCTCCTGTCTCTCTCTCTCTGATTCACTCTCCTGTCTCTCCATCTCTCTCTCTCTCTCTCTGATTCACTCTCCTGTCTCTCTCTCTCTCTCTCTCTCTCTCTCTGATTCACTCTCCTGTCTCTCTCTCTCTGATTCACTCTCCTGTCTCTCTCTCTCTCTCTCTCTGATTCACTCTCCTGTCTCTCTCTCTCTCTCTCTCTGATTCACTCTCCTGTCTCTCCATCTCTCTCTGATTCACTCTCCTGTCTCTCTCTCTCTGATTCACTCTCCTGTCTCTCTCTCTCTGATTCACTCTCCTGTCTCTCTCTCTCTGATTCACTCTCCTGTCTCTCTCTCTCTCTCTCTCTGATTCACTCTCCTGTCTCTCTCTCTCTCTCTCTCTCTCTCTGATTCACTCTCCTGTCTCTCTCTCTCTCTCTCTCTCTCTCTCTGATTCACTCTCCTGTCTCTCTCTCTCTCTCTCTCTCTCTCTCTGATTCACTCTCCTGTCTCTCTCTCTCTCTCTCTCTCTCTCTCTGATTCACTCTCCTGTCTCTCTCTCTCTCTCTCTCTCTCTCTCTGATTCACTCTCCTGTCTCTCTCTCTCGCTCTCTCTCTCTCTCTGATTCACTCTCCTGTCTCTCTCTCTCTCTCTCTTTCTCTGATTCACTCTCCTGTCTCTCTCGCTCTCTCTCTCTCTGATTCACTCTCCGTCTCTCTCTCTCTCTCTCTCTCTCTCTCTCTGATTCACTCTCCTGTCTCTCTCTCTCTCTCTGATTCACTCTCCTGTCTCTCCATCTCTCTCTCTCTGATTCACTCTCCTGTCTCTCTCTCTGATTCACTCTCCTGTCTCTCTCTCTCTCTCTCTCTCTCTGATTCACTCTCCTGTCTCTCTCTCTCTCTCTGATTCACTCTCCTGTCTCTCTCTCTCTCTCTCTGATTCACTCTCCTGTCTCTCTCTCTCTCTCTCTGATTCACTCTCCTGTCTCTCTCTCTCTCTCTCTCTCTCTGATTCACTCTCCTGTCTCTCTCTCTCTCTCTCTTTCTCTGATTCACTCTCCTGTCTCTCTCTCTCTCTCTGATTCACTCTCCTGTCTCTCTCTCTCTCTCTCTCTCTGATTCACTCTCCTGTCTCTCTCTCTCTCTCTCTGATTCACTCTCCTGTCTCTCTCTCTCTCTCTCTCTCTCTGATTCACTCTCCTGTCTCTCTCTCTGATTCACTCTCCTGTCTCTCTCTCTCTCTCTCTGATTCACTCTCCTGTCTCTCTCTCTCTCTCTCTTTCTCTGATTCACTCTCCTGTCTCTCTCTCTCTCTCTCTCTGATTCACTCTCCTGTCTCTCTCTCTCTCTCTCTCTCTGATTCACTCTCCTGTCTCTCTCTCTCTCTCGCTCTCTGATTCACTCTCCTGTCTCTCTCTCTCTCTCTGATTCACTCTCCTGTCTCTCTCTCTCTCTCTCGCTCTCTCTGATTCACTCTCCTGTCTCTCTCTCTCTCTCGCTCTCTGATTCACTTTCCTGTCTCTCTCTCTCTCTCTCGCTCTCTGATTCACTCTCCTGTCTCTCTCTCTCTCTCGCTCTCTGATTCACTCTCCTCTCTCTCTCTCTCTGATTCACTCTCTCTCTCCCTCTCCCTCCCTCCCCATATAAATGGGGGTTAAAGGGTTAACAGATGAAGATGGCAAGGTTACATTGTGAGTGTGGTCCACCCCTGAGATGGATGGAGGCTGTCAGTCTGTGCAGAGATAATTAGATACAGTTTTAAATGAATGGATGAACACTCAGACGCTGAACTGGGTTTTTAGAGAATTTACAAACCCTCCTCAGATGACTGTGATTTTCATGTTTAATAGAAATATAGTTCTCCAGTTAAACTCTTACAGACGTCTACGTTTCCGGAACCATCCACCTCCTTACCTCCAATACCCCCCTCCCCCATCCATCCCCCACAAAAACACAAAAGAAGCAGATTAAACGAGTGCTTGGCCTTTATCCCGACCTCCTCTGTTCCTCTATATTTAGCCCAGTGTCAGTGTGTGAGAGTCTGACTCCAGGACTGTGTTACTGTAGGAAAGCTCTGAGCCGGAGCCGGAGGATGAGGACAAGTCTTTCACATTAAAACAACACAGAGCTCTTCAGGAGTGACTACATGTCCCCAGTCAATCAATTCCCTCTATGGTTTAACACCCACTGGTTGTGGCTCATTACTCCTCCATCATCGTTTATCATCTCCATCAGATACTGCACGGTTTAAAGAGGAAGTTCACTTTCGAAGCTCATGTAGAGGTTACTCTCTGACTTAAAACTACACAGCTCCACGGACCTGGAGGTGACTGTCTGTGAGGAGTGCGGTGTGTTCTCCCTGTGTCTGCGTGGGTTTCCTCCGGGTGACTGTCTGTGAGGAGAGTGGTGTGTTCTCCCAGTGTCTGCGTGGGTTTCCTCCGGGTGACTGTCTGTGAGGAGAGTGGTGTGTTCTCTCTGTCTGCGTGGGTTTCCTCCGGGTGACTGTCTGTGAGGAGAGTGGTGTGTTCTCCCTGTGTATGCGTGGGTTTCCTCCGGGTGACTGTCTGTGAGGAGAGTGGTGTGTTCTCTCTGTGTCTGCGTGGGTTTCCTCCGGGTGACTGTCTGTGAGGAGAGTGGTGTGTTCTCTCTGTGTCTGCGTGGGTTTCCTCCGGGTGACTGTCTGTGAGGAGAGTGGTGTGTTCTCTCTGTGTCTGCGTGGGTTTCCTCTGGGTGACTGTCTGTGAGGAGTGTGGTGTGTTTGTACAAGATGGGTTTTAATGGAAGAAAAAACATTTTCTTAGTTAGAAGCAGTTGATTTAAAACTAGAAAGAGAAGCCCATGTAAAGCTAGAAGAACTGATCCCAAAACGACTGATGAAATGGAGTTATTTGCTAAAAGTTGGGCGTTTACCCTGTAAATGATTCATGGTCCTTTCAAACAGCACTAGGCAAGAAACAGAATTGATGTGTGGTGTGTGTGTGTGTGTGTAGGCTCCGGGACGTTGTGTGCCAGTTGGCAGTGTCTGGAAGTCCCCCGTGGTCCTCCCCCCAGCCTGGCCGTGCAGTTTGTGGGTTCAGGGGCGTCCCTCTCAGGGATGGACGTAGAGCTGGTGGGCAGCAGATACAGGATGTCTCTGGTCAAGAAGAGGTTCGCCACAGGTGAGTGAAGTGTGTGTTTGTGTGTGTATTCCACAGTGGGAGCACCTTAAAGGGGCCGTACTCTACGTCTTTTCCACAAGAGAAATAAGTTCTGGGGTCTCAATGACCCCAGATGCTTGGTCAAAATGCCACAAGGATCAAACCCCGCAGCAGCTTCTCCCCCTGTCTAAACAGCCCTCTTCAGGTCGCCCACATTCAGCGCCCGTTTCGTTAAACGATAACAAGCCGCTCGCTGTTCACCCCCGACCTGAGCGCACAGCGTTGAGAAGTGAGGAGCAGAAGCTGTTTTTTTTAGCCGTTTTCGCTCAGTTCTCATTTCTCGTTTACTCCGTTTTTACTTAGCGCTCTTATTTCTCAATGCCAACGCTGTTGAGACACTGACCTCATTGTATGGTTCCCGTGTCTGTTCCTGATGATAGTTAACTAACAGATGGCATGCTCTTGTTTCTCAGGGAAGTACATGGCCGGCTGTTCGTTGTGAGAGAGATTTAACCCTTCGTTCTGAGTTTGCACTTTCTCCCCCGAGGAGGCCAGGCCCTGCCCCAGGGACGGAGCGGACGGCTGGAAGAGTGGGGGACCTGGACGTTATCCCTGACGAATACACACTGGAGATCCAACTGGCCTCTCACTGTCTCTGCTGCTTAGGACCAATGTGTAATAGAGCAATATTAGACCTGGTCTTGTTTTATTACTTCAGCGCTTGGCTCCGGACTTCTCCCACTCCTGAGCCTCCTCTTCTTCTTCTTCCTCGTCCCAGTGCTGTTTTATTTGTCTTCTCCATTCGTTTGTTTCCTGTGTGCGATGCGTACTGTGGACCTCCGCCGGCTCGGTTTGGAAACCTGGTGTAAAATATTTCTTCCTTTATTTTGTGGACCTTTGTGATTGATTCCGCTTTAAAGACGTACACAGTAGGAGTTCTGGAATGATGGAAAAGTGGTGTTTGTGACTGTATCGGGATAAAAAAAATATTGTTATTATTAAAGACTTTGTAACGACAGCTTCATTCGTTTTCATACTTTCTCTTCTGATTACAATGTCTGTTGTATGTTTAGTGGGCGGGGCTTAGTTGGTTCATCTGACATCAGGTCTGGTCGAACCAATCAGAACCCTGGATTTTCAACCGTTTCTGTTCAGTGCGTCTCTGCTGCAGTGGTTACATCGTCGTGACGATGCCACTGTCGATCATTCTGTGACGTGACCCCGCCCTCAGTTCTGAGCAGCAGCAGGGAGGAGTTTGCTGAGGAGGCGCTAGCTCTGCGTTAAACTGTAACACGATGTAAATATATAATAATTAAAGTGAAAAAAGAAGGGAAAAAACGATCAGTGAGTGGTTTACACCAATTTATTACACATTTTAAACCAGTACAAAATACAGCTGAAGTAAGCAGTTTTGTTACAGACTAGAGTCTGTTCTCAATCTAAAGGAAAGGAGTCGAGAACAGTTTTCTTTCTCCCAAAAAAACAAGAGCATACACAAAAATAAAGGTATCAATATAGTTGTGAGAAGAATCATATCTACTCCCATAAAAATAATCCGTAGCCAGAAGATCTAGAACAGCATTACAAAAGAAACTATTACCAAGGTACACAAAGTAAATACTCTTCCCCAAACACACCAAAGGCGAAGCAGTGTGACAGGCGCCGGAAAACGGAAAGCCCGAGACCCTCCGACAGCGGAGAGTGCAGGGGTCGAGGCCACAGACATCAGCCGAATCACGTCGTAGTAGAACATCCATCAGCGCTCGGGTTCAGATTTGTAAACAGGAGAGAAGGAGTTAAAAAAACATGGCCAGGAAACCACCTCTGGCTCTAAACCTTTCCTTAAACAAGGTCCACCACGGACATCCATCGATTTAAAACATTGAGACCATGTGATTAAACAGTAGTTGGATTAAAAATGAACGTTAAATGATAATTGATAAAGCTGGGCGCTGGGTCGGGATCGGGAATGCAGCACCGAGGCGACGTGGAGTAAAAGGTGTGCGTATCTCGTAACGTGAACGCTTCGTTTACCGACTCTAGTATCTATTAAAGTTCAATTATCGTATATTTCCATCTGAATTCCTACGACATGGAAGATCTAAAACGAGTTATAAATTCTTTAAATTTAAAGAGGATCTGCGTCAGCAACGTTTTTAAAAATTAAAAATCTCAGGTACGTACGTTTGATCAAAATGAACGTTTAAAACACAAGAAAACAAGCAAGGCTCACTTCCAGTTCTTCCAAAGAGTCGTTTACAGACGTTCGGTCGCCCTCGGGACCACGTGGAACCGTCTGTAACCTTCTGGTCACTTTACGTAGTTTGGGCTCGAGAGGAAAAGCACTCGTGGCTTGGTTTCGCCACTTTTAAAGGACCTCACCCAGATGAACACGCACATAAAAGTAAAGTGAGCTTATTTACATCTGAGAACAATCAGCGGGACCGGGGGGGAGGAGGGGGCTGATCTCCTGTAGGACCACTTCACACAGAACAAACACTACGGGAACACGGAGGTTAGCATAGAAAGAGTTGAGGTATCCACAGCTCACCTGATATGGCCAGGGGTGGTGTATTATTTTTATATACACTTCTTTTCGTCAGAAGGAACAGCGCATTGTGTGTGTGTGTGAGTCGTCCATGTGGTTGCCATGGAGACGAGAGGTCTGCAGTGCTGGTCGGGCTGGCTGAGAGATGCAAGGCTGCTTTGGGTTTAGTTTGGGTTTGCATTAGGGAGCCATACCATAGCTACGAGGGAAAAGAAACGAAGCCCCAACCCCCCGGCCTCGGCGGAAAGGTGCTGGACACGGCTGAGGTTATAGAGACGATACATTCATACTGCAAATACAGGCACGGCCCGGGAACAGCGGCGGTTTTCTGCTCTCATCTAAGGCACTGGGGGGAAAAAAAGGACACTATGGCACGGAGATCCGGAACTAAACACGCAGCGCTGGCTCCGTCTGAGCTCAGAGAGAGAGAGAGAGAGGCACGGCTGAGAACCAGGTGGAAAAGAGAGAGAGAGGCTGAGAAATCAAAAAACTAACCCTGGAGCATATCGACAGCTAGACACTCGACACACAGCTACATCAGTAGAGATCAGTGTTAAAACACAACTCACTGCTCGGGTGGGATCCGAGGATATTCAATAAAATCCCACCTGCTCTCTCTCACACACACACACACATACACATACACACACACGTACGTACTCGCACAGGTCCAGCTACCCCCGTGCGGACCCCGGTGAGAGGGCTGCTCTTAGATCTCCTGCAGCGAGTGGTTGATCTCGATCCTCTCTCTCTTCACAGCGGGTTCACAGGTTCCTCGAGACACGTCCCCGTCGCTGCCGAGCTCGCTGATTTCATCTGAGAACGAGGGCTCTGGACACAAACAGAGAGGGGGTTAGTGACAATGTGGAGCTGCTTCCCCAAGGATCCACTAACCCCCGTGTTTTGTAAAAGCCAAAGTAATGGCTCTCATTAGTGTTTTGTGGGAGATTTCCTGTTGACTGCATTAGTGTGACCTGATTAACTCTTTAGTTTCAGTGCGAATGGGCGAACACTGCTCAGAGAACAAAGGGTCATCAGCCTCTTCACAAAGGTTCAGATTAATATTAATTTAAATTAAAATAAACAGCACTAATGTGTGTTTGGTAGATTATTTCTTTGTTGTAACAAAGCTTCTTGGCAGTAAATCTTATATCATGGGAAAGCCTGTTCATTTCCCTTTTAAATGGTGCCACATTTGTAAGGAACATGCATTTGTGGGAGGAGCAGTGGAGCTGAGAGTGTGGGTTGCGCCCATGAAAAATGTGCCACATTCTCTCCACCCAAAGCCAAACGGCGTATTCTGTGTGATGGTGTGGGGCGGCATCTCCCTCACTGGAAGAACTAAGCTTGTCATCATTGGAGGCTTTTCAATTCAGAGAGACATCGAGATCAAATTCAGCAACCAGTGGCAACCCCATATCTCCACAGTCTGGGACCAAACCAAACTCTATCCTCCACCATGTCACCGCTCACCCTCCACACAGTGGGGTTTATCAGAGACTACCTCCAGAATGTGGGAGTGAAGAGGAGGGAATGACCTGCCAGCTCCTGAACTCAACCCCATTGAACACCTGTGGGATCTTCTTGGGCGTGCTGTTCGTGCCACAGTGACCCACACATCCACGGTGGCTGACACGCGACAAATGCTGCTTGAAGAATGGGATGCCGCCCCACAGCAGTGTGAGACCAGCGTGAGGTTGAGGTGGAGGCTGTTGTGGCTGTGTATGGGTCTTCCACACGCTACTGAGGCTCTTGTTTGCTCAATGAATAAATTGTTAAACTGCCGATGCGTCTTGTTTCTTCAAACTTCAGTGTTCCAGTCCACCACCGAACACCGAACTAGTCAATGGCAGGAGAAGCTGTTGGTCTTTGGCAGAGAGGATTCGACACATTTTTCATGGGGCACAACCCACACACTCAGCTCCACTGCTCCTTCCACAAATGCATGTTCCTTACAAATGTGGCACCATTTAAAAGGGAAATCAACAGGCTTCCAACGTTTGGTGAAAAACAGTATGTCATTTGGCCTGTAATTTTGACAGTGAATCCTGAATCTACTCGCAGGTTAAACACACGTTGCAACAGGAAATCTCGCCCAAAAAGCTCTCAAACAGAACGAGCCAATCGGAACGCTGAAAATAAGGTGTATCACTAGATGCGTATTTGTGTGGTTATGGATTATGCAGTTAAACTAGGCCCGGCCGGTCCAGTCAGGACCATGCACCATCCGTACCTTTCTCCAAGAGTGAGGGCATCATTGAGCTGAGGTCACTGAACTGCAATTCAGAAAGACACAACATGATATTACACTCATGGAGGCACACCACCAAAGCTGACACGTCACACAGAGTAAATCTGAGCCTCGTACGAACCTCTCCCATGACCGCGATGGGCGTCTCGCCGGTGGCCTGAGCGACGCGGTGCTCCACCAGGTAGAACATGTACTCGTCGTACAGCAGCCGGATCAGGTGGAAGGAGCCGAAACTGGCAGCGCTCCGCAGCGTCAGGTCTCTGATGACCATGGAGCTGCAGAGGACACGACAGTGTGAAGACACCAGTGGGAAAAACACCAGTCACCCGGAGGAAACCCACGCAGACACAGGGAGAACACACCACACTCCTCACAGACAGTCACCCGGAGGAAACCCACGCAGACACAGGGAGAACACACCACACTCCTCACAGACAGTCACCCGGAGGAAACCCACACAGACACAGAGAGAACACACCACACTCCTCACAGACAGTCACCCGGAGGAAACCCACACAGACACAGACAGAACACACCACACTCCTCACAGACAGTCACCTGGAGGAAACCCACACAGACACAGAGAGAACACACCACACTCCTCACAGACAGTCACCCGGAGGAAACCCACGCAGACACAGGGAGAACACACAACACTCCTCACAGACAGTCACCCGGAGGAAACCCACGCAGACACAGGGAGAACACACCACACTTCTCACAGACAGTCACCCGGAGGAAACCCACACAGACACAGGGAGAACACACCACACTCCTCACAGACAGTCACCTGGAGGAAACCCACACAGACACAGAGAGAACACACCACACTCCTCACAGACAGTCACCCGGAGGAAACCCACGCAGACACAGGGAGAACACACCACACTCCTCACAGACAATCACCCAGAGGAAACCCACACAGACACAGAGAGAACACACCAAACTACTCACAGACAGTCACCCGGAAGAAACCCACGCAGACACAGGGAGCACACACCACACTCCTCACAGACAGTCACTCGGAGGAAACCCACGCAGACATAGGAAGAACACACCACACTCCTCACAGACAGTCACTCGGAGGAAACCCACGCAGACATAGGAAGAACACACCACACTTCACACAGACAGTCACCCGGAGGAAACCCACGCAGACACAGGGAGCATACACCACACTCCACACAGACAGTCACCTGGAGGAAACCCACACAGACACAGAGAGAACACACCACACTCCTCACAGACAGTCACTCGGAGGAAACCCACGCAGACATAGGAAGAACACACCACACTCCTCACAGACAGTCACTCGGAGGAAACCCACGCAGACATAGGAAGAACACACCACACTTCACACAGACAGTCACCCAGAGGAAACCCACACAGACACAGAGAGAACACACCACACTCCTCACAGACAGTCACTCGGAGGAAACCCACGCAGACATAGGAAGAACACACCACACTCCTCACAGACAGTCACTCGGAGGAAACCCACGCAGACATAGGAAGAACACACCACACTTCACACAGACAGTCACCCGGAGGAAACCCACGCAGACACAGGGAGCATACACCACACTCCACACAGACAGTCACCTGGAGGAAACCCACACAGACACAGAGAGAACACACCACACTCCTCACAGACAGTCACTCGGAGGAAACCCACGCAGACATAGGAAGAACACACCACACTCCTCACAGACAGTCACTCGGAGGAAACCCACGCAGACATAGGAAGAACACACCACACTTCACACAGACAGTCACCCGGAGGAAACCCATGCAGACACAGGGAGAACACACCACACTCCTCACAGACAGTCACCCAGAGCAGGAACCCACAACCTCCAGGACCCTGGAGCTGTGCGACCCCAACCCCTACCTGCTGCTCCACCGTGCCGCCCCAATTGTAATTTAATCAGAGTTTATACAGTGTTCTGAAGTGTTTAAAAGCTAAAGCGCCATTAAAATAAGTTTTCAAATACACTTAAATGGTCAAAGAGCATTGGTAACGTACCTGTAGAAGGACCACTTGAGGAGGAACTGTCGTGCAGCTCTGGGGAAGCTGGGGCTGCCCTCGTGCGGCTTCAGCACTTGGCTCACCACGTTGTCCAGCCATGTGGCCCACTGGTCCAGAGAGCTCTGCTGCTGCAGGGTGACTTTAAAATCCTGCTCCAGGCGCTGCACTACGCTCTCATCACACTGACACACCCACGAGGCCTGCTCCTACACCACACAAGCGCAAGAGGTAGATGGTAAGAATGGTAAGACACACTCTTTCACACACACACACTGGAGAGGAGAGCTAAAATATTGGACGACATTTGAGGGAAGCACGGAGGGGAAGTTTATTGCAAATCAAGAATCGGTACAGTCTCCAATAGCTGCTGGAAAATAGACCTTTCTTTACAGTCTGTAAACAACCCTGATACGGTACGGTTTACAGAGCACTACATCCATTATTGGGCACAGTGTGAAGCCGTGGACTCGTCGTAGGGAGAAATCAACAGCTGTAAGGTAATGGCAGATGGTAATGAAAGCAGCTCTTTGGAAGAAAGCCATGGTGATCAAACAAACCCACTTCTACAAACACAACACAAATATGTCTACACTTCATTACCATCTCAGAATAAATCCTCTTGCCCTACGCCTTAACACTGGTCGTAGCAAGAGGACGGAACACAGAGAGAAGAGGCTGGCAACACGGCACTTTCAGAATGACTGCTCATGGACTAAAGATTATCATATTCATATCACACTGAGGGAGACCAGAAAACCCAGTATAACGTCTGGCATTTTTGTTTGTTGCTGTAGAAGCCAATAAGAAGCCTGCTTTAGCTTTGGAAAACACCTATTGCTCATAGGTTGCTCTGTAAATGCTCATGAGACATAATGGTGTTTTTCCTAAAATCCCTTAGGAGAAAAAAAACGAGACAAAAAGGAGACATAAGACACGAAAGAGAGAAAAAGGAGATAACGGTGTTGTTTACTTCATCTGTCAAGTGTGTGACGACTTTACTGAGATCTCCACTGAAACTCAAGAGGAGACACGTGAGCTCTTTATCCCAAGAGACTCCTCTGTTTTTCATCTGATCTCATTGTGAAGAGAAACTAGAGCCTAGGGTTAGCGTGGAAGTGTAAAGTAAGCTAAGGCTGTAGTGTGTAGTGAGAAGCCTGCATCTGCCTTCTGCAAATCTACAGCTAGATGGCCCCCTCAGCGCTAGTGTGGAAGTGGACGCTGTTAGCGCTAAGCTAAGGCCTATAATGTGTAGATAGAAACGTAAATGAATGTTAGCATTAGGCTAAGGCCCGTGGTGTAGAGAAAGTCGAACCTGCACGTTGGCGAAGTCGACGCGGTTGAGGTCACTGAGCATCTGGTTTATCTGGGAGGTGTTCTGGAGCACGGCTCGAGCCGCCTGAGCCAGGTGATTCAGGGAAGTGTATCTGCGCAAGGTCTGCGCAAATGCACTCACGACTGCAACCTGCGCACACACACACACACACACACAGGGTTAAATATCTTTTAGAAAGAGAGCACTTGTACAGTTTAGTTAAAGTAACACTAGGTAATATTTGGTATTTTTGCTCCTTGGCTCCCCCTACAGTTGCAGGGTGAAATTCACTTGTACATGAGGTATTCTACCCTCCTCCAAAAGCTACATAGTGCAGTTTCTGCAGTGATGAGCCCAGAGTAGCAACAACAGAGGCTCTATTCTCCCTTTTACAGCTCAGTGAAGCATCACAATGATTTTGAAGCTGTAACGGTAAGGTCAAAATACTACCTAGTGTTCCTTTAATGTTTACATATGACAGGAGGAGGAAGCATGAGGGAGGCCCTTTATATTCAGGTAATGCAGCTTTGAGCCGAATCGGTACCTTGGTGCGGACAATCTCCTGGGGGAAGTTACTCATAGCTGAGGTCAGCCAGCCCTCTAGACTCTTGGCAAAGTTTCTAATGGCTTGAGTGAGAGTACCTGCAGAAAGGAAACCAAAGCCACAACAATTTCATTAAAACACAGCATTTTACGTGAAAATGTCACCAACAGAAATGCTCCAAAATGACTTGGAATTAAATCTTTTTACACTGACTTCCACTGAAAGTAAACAATGATTTGTAACTAATTTGGAGACGTTTTGAACACTGGCGATGTGTTAAATATTACACAGTTCTTTAGCGGAGTACGTAGCATGGTACTGACTCGGAACAGGCCGCAGAACATCGGGGATGAGGATTTCCACCAGGGCCTGGTACAGGATGTGATCACAGCTCCTCATCCACTGTTTCACTGGCTCAAACTTGCACAGAGCGATCAGCTTCTCACTGGGGATTGCTCCCTCGATGTCCTCCTCACTGCAGAGGGAAGGAAAATGTTCTTAAAATGTTTAAAGGGGAAATCACAGAAAATATAAACACGGGACAAAAACAAAGGTTTGTAAAAACACACAGTAAAAAAAACACATGTAGTTTGGATATTAAAGGATCCTAAAGTGTACAGTGAGTTTCCTCACAGCAGGTTTAAAGAATCTACAGAAATGTATGTGCCTTATTGGGAGTGAACTGTGGCTGTGTCAAACCTGTTGGGGATGTTGGTGGTGGTGGTGGTGGTGGTGCTGCTATCACTAGATGGCGCTGTTGAATACCAGAATGTCTGCCACAGCTTCTCTATGAAGTGGAACTGTAGATTGATCACCACATCCAGAGTGGCCTGAGAGAGAGAGAGAAAGAGTGCAAGAGAGAGAAAGAAGAGAGAGAGAGAGAGAGAGAAAGAAAGACAGAGTGCAAGAGAGAGAGAGAGAAAGAAAGAAAGACAGAGAGAGAGAGAGAGAGAGCGCAAGAGAGAGAGAGAGCGCAAGAGAGAGAGAGAGAGAGAGAGAAAGAGAGAGCAAGAGAGAGAGAAAGAGTGCAAGAGAGAGAAAGAAAGAAAGAAAGACAGAGAGAGAGCGCAAGAGAGAGAGAGATAAAGAAAGAAAGAGAGCGCAAGAGAGAGAGATAAAGAAAGAGAGAGAGCGCAAGAGAGAGAGGGAAAGAAAGAGAGAGAGAGAGAGGGGAAAGAAAGACACAGAGAGAGAGAAAGAGAAAAATTTAGAAGCAAGAAAAACCATAGTCCCCTTTTTCACTAATGTAAAAATAAACACTTGAAATACTCCTCATAACTCCACTGTAAATAAAGGCTAAACGGGTAGGTCCTTGTGTATGACATCACAAAAACAGCTCATTATAAACCCCGTTTTAGCTGATCCCTTTCAAATACGCACATCATGGACATCTACATAGCACTTCTTCTAAACAACAACAATTACACACATGTCCTTTAATCTTAAGAGCGTAGTTTGAATATGACATGGGCCCTTTAATTCTTATCTCCACATCTTGGGTAGCTCTGGAGTAACTCTTGAACAGTGAGCTGTTGAAGCATGTGGTGGGAGAGCGTGTACATACACATCACATGACTGAGTAAGCAAGTTGTGTTTCTACCGCCGCAGAGCTACTTCCTATCTCTATTTCCTCAATAATTAGGTCATTGCTCGCTTAAGTGCTGCTCTTGTCATGGCCTTCAGCAGCTCTGCGGACCACTGGTCGACCCACACAGCAGCCAAACCTAAAGAGATGGCCGTGTGTATCGTACCGGATGATCCGTGTACGTTCACGAAGAAGGATAAAGGCTTAGTGATACATTTATTTGTTCAAACAAGCTTTTCTGCGGGATACCAATGAGGTTCAGACTGGTATATCTATATAGCTGCTACGGTGTATAGCTATATTTACACATGGCTAGGTGCTAAAGCATTGTAGCTTGACGTTTCTCAACAGTGAGCCATTTCAAAACCACTCTGAATGACTTTGTACCGCGGTAATGTAATTAAGTTACACAATATTGGAAAAGCAGTGGAACTCCCCTTGACTCTTAAGAGCCTTTATGTGAGTCAGTTCCTCACCGCAAGCACTACACGACCACACTAATTCACACCAGTTTCACAGTCATGAATAAGCAGACTGCCCGACTACGCTTTAGAGCTGAATGTGAGGGGCTCCTGGAGAATCTTCAGCGCTCTCTCCGTTCGCCACAGTTCACACTCGCTTCACAGATTCTTCTCCTGCGGTCGGACACTTGCTGCTATCTCCGGTTACACAGGGCCCTATAGTGCACCCCCACCCCTCCCTCCACCAATCACGCGATACGTTTTGGCTTCCTTGCCCGGTTGCCATAGTAACCTTGTTTACTGTTTCCATGGCAACACTTCAAACTGCACTCCAAAAACAAAACAAAAAAAAAGAAAGAAGAAGAAGAAGAAGGGAAAATTCCCCCGCCGTCACAAACAAGGGTTTTATTATTATTATTATTTTTAAAACCTTCATTTTTTCCGTGCTCAGGAAAAAAAAAAGCATGGCAAGGTTGTGAAATTACAGCATTCGTGAAATAACAGAGAACCAACATCAGTTTGACTCTCTTTCTATTTATGTGTCGTCCCAATTTCCACATGCGGTGCAAATATGGGTCAGAGCCGGGCTTTTAAAAACCCCAAAGATGACAAAGAAACTGGCAACTTTACAACCAGCGTCACAGATAAGACCCCTGCGCTTGTCAAAGGCGACTATAAAAAGAGACGTGCAGAAGAGAAAAAAAAAAGAAAGAAAGCTCCTTCCTTGATTGACAAGAGAAAAAGTGGTGACAGACAAAAGCATCGAGACGAGTGGACTGAGCAGTGTGTGTGTGTGTGTGTGTGTGTGTGTGTCTCCCGCTGGCTGAAAGGTTAATTGGCATGACTGGAAAGGCACTGAGAGAAGGATGAAAGGAGCTTAAGAACAAAAGGTGTGAGCTGAACAGAGAGAGCAAGGGGAGGGACTGCCCGAGACCATCAGACTGGCCCTCTCAGAAAAACGGGCCCGAACTCAGCCAAATCTGCACCCGGCCAAAATCCAGTTCTGCACATTCTGCAGGTGTGTGGCTGAGGGGGCTTGGCACTGTGCTGCTGGGCTGTTCAGTAAAGGATGGACACAGTTTTAATCAGCCTGAAACTTTGGCCCAAAACCTGAGTACGGCACGAGACGTACGGCCCAACACCCACGCAGTCGTTTTGCGACTCCCAAAAGGAGTCTTCCCAAAAACTGACCAAAGCCGTATTTTTGGCCCAAGACCAGACCCGACCTGTACCTCATCACAAGATTTTGCCTCTAAACTTGACAATGAAAATATGTGTTCCAACATTGCATTCATTCATTCATTCATTGTCTGTAACCCTTATCCAGTTCAGGGTCGCGGTGGGTCCAGAGCCTACCTGGAATCAATGGGCGCAAGGCGGGAACACACCCTTGAGGGGGCGCCAGTCCTTCACAGGGCGACACACACTCACACATTCACTCACACCTACGGACACATTTGAGTCACCAATCCACCTACCAACATGTATTTTTGGACTGTGGGAGGAAACTCACGTAGACACAGAGAACACACCACACTCCTCACAGACAGTCACCCGGAGGAAACCCACGCAGACACGGGGAGAACACACCACACTCCTCACAGACAGTCACCCGGAGCAGGAATCAAACCCACAACCTCCAGGCCCCTGGAGCTGTGTGACTGCGACACCTACCTGCTGCACCACCGTGCCGCCTCCAACATTGCATTTTAACCCAAACCCAAAAACTGTGACATATTTGTGAAATCACATCTGAACCCATCAGAACCGAACATGAGTAATCGGGTCTCATCGATCCCCACGAAGGGACCTCTCAAACTTTAGGTTCAAAAAGGTCCTATAACCATTTGAAAAAAAGTGTCCCAGTTATTTTCCTACATTTTCTTAAAGAACTTAAACATTTATTTATAAACCGCAGTGTATTTGCACCACAGTGTATTTCTAACACCTTCGAGAGTTTAACAGAGAGCAGTACCTCACAGTGGTCCCTGTAGAGGGTCTGCAGCTTCTTCACATCGTTCATGGTGATGCGCTCCGGCAGCGGACAGGAGCCCAAGTCAAGAGAGGGGAACGGGGGCAAGGCATGAGAGACATCTGCACGTAAACAAACACAGACACATGGAGGCTGTGTCTATCGCAGTGCTCATACCCAGCATACTCTGTGCACTGTAGCTATGTGTAGTGCATTACTGATGGTGGTGAGTACTTTAGTGCTTGTTACCTATGTACTGCTGGTGGTGCTGGCTCTGTGCTGCTACACTCTCCTCTGGCGTACTACTGGAGTGTTGCGAGCCGCCGGACAGTCCGTGACTCATCCCGTCCACTTTCTGCAGTGGTTTAAACCTGAACACGGAGGACGGATATGTCAGGGACTCACTACACATTCTAAGGGCCACTAACCACAGAGGATAGGGTCGGACTAGGAGGGCTATGGTGCATATCACTAACACAGAAAACACTAGGGTGACACTTGTTCATCATGTCTGACAATATTTGGCTCATCTGGGAACAAATAAAATTAATAGGATTTTAAAAAAGCCAGTGATAAAAGCTTGGCTTGGATAAAGGAGAAATGAAGGGACATGTACACACACACACACACACACCTCTGTTTCTGGTGGACAGGCTGCTGTCTCATGGCCATGTACTGAGTGTCCTCCTGCAGTCGGTTCAGTGGGGAGTCAGGCTTCACACGGATGCCATAGTAGTGGTACTTGGAGTTCCCTCTAAAACATAAACAAACACATTAGAACGAGTGTGTGTGTTCATGCAGCTTATTATTCTAAAAACACAACTGTATTCTGTGGCAGACGTCTCTTGTTTAACAGGGGACTGAGCTGAAATGAAATAGCAGATAAGCTTCTTCCATCATGTCACTGAACTGTTGGAAAAAACAGTATGTTTTAGTCAGCACAATACACTCCAGGATAAACTGCTACAGTGATGGCTCCCTCAAGGGTACATATTCAGTACCTTTAGTTAGAATCATAATTCATTCATTCATTCATGGTCTGCAAGTGTTAATCCAGTTTAGGGCGGCGGTGGGTCCGGAGCCTACCCGGAATCACTGGGTGCAAGACGGGAACACACCCAGAAGGGTGGCGCCAGTCCTTCACAGGGTGACACACACTAACACAGTGAATCACACACTCACACCTAAGGACATTTTTGAGTCCCCAATCCAACTACCAACGTGTGTTTTTGGAGCTCAGGAGGAAACCGGAGCACTCGGAGGAAACCCACGCAGACACAGAGAGAACACACCACACTCCTCACAGACAGTCACCCGGAGGAAACCCACGCAGACACAGAGAGAACACACCACAGACAGTCACCCGGAGGAAACCCACACAGAATCAGGGAGAACACACCACACTCCTCACAAACAGTCACCCGGAGTAAACCCACACAGACACAGAGAGAACACACCACAGACAGTCACCCGGAGGAAACCCACGCAGACACAGGGAGAACACACCACACTCCTCACAGACAGTCACCCGGAGGAAACCCACGCAGACACAGGGAGAACACACCACACTCCTCACAGACAGTCACCCGGAGGAAACCCACGCAGACACAGGGAGAACACACCACACTCCTCACAGACAGTCACCCGGAGGAAACCCACGCAGACACAGAGAGAACACACCACACTCCTCACAGACAGTCACCCGGAGGAAACCCACGCAGACACAGAGAGAACACACCACAGACAGTCACCCGGAGGAAACCCACACAGAATCAGGGAGAACACACCACACTCCTCACAGACAGTCACCTGGAGGAAACCCACGCAGACACAGGGAGAACACACCACACTCCTCACAGACAGTCACCCGGAGGAAACCCACGCAGACACAGAGAGAACACACCACAGACAGTCACCCGGAGGAAACCCACACAGACACAGGGAGAACACACCACACTCCTCACAGACAGTCACCCGGAGGAAACCCACACAGACACAGAGAGAACACACCACAGACAGTCACCCGGAGGAAACCCACGCAGACACAGGGAGAACACACCACACTCCTCACAGACAGTCACCCGGAGGAAACCCACACAGACACAGAGAGAACACACCACACTCCTCACAGACAGTCACCCGGAGGAAACCCACGCAGACACAGCGAGAACACACCACACTCCTCACAGACAGTCACCCGGAGGAAACCCACGCAGACACAGAGAGAACACACCACACTCCTCACAGACAGTCACCCGGAGGAAACCCACGCAGACACAGGGAGAACACACCACACTCCTCACAGACAGTCACCCGGAGGAAACCCACGCAGACACAGAGAGAACACACCACACTCCTCACAGACAGTCACAAATCCCTTTCCTTCTGGAAAACCCTTTCCTTCTGGAGAACAGGATGTAATGTACCTTTAAGGCACACAACTGTACTTTAAACCACTGCTGTACCTTTAAAAATGCATTTTCCCTGTTTGTACATTTACTGAACAATAATGTACTGAGAGTACACAGTTTTTAAAAGGTCGAGGTGTGACCCTCAACTACATTAAAATCTGCATTTTCACTGTCCTGAAGGAAAGGCACATATTTCATAACACAACCATTTAAATCCTTGCTGTGCTTCAGTCATTTCCACTGAGCTACTGTAATTTCTACTCTGTTTGCACAAGAGCTAAAAGGTGTATTGTCCAAACACTCTGAAGCAATTTCTAGTGAGTCATTCATTTCAGTGCAGAATGTGACCTCAATTCACACACTGGTTGTGATATTCAGCATCGCGGCTCGTTGCAATGATCACATGGGTTGAGTATTAAAAACAATACCTGGCCATTTCCTCTCGGAACAGAAGCACATGAAGATCTAATTCTCCATAGTGCTGTGTGAAGAGGGCCTTAATAATAAATGTAAGACTATACATGACTTTAACAAGCCTACAAGTGTGCACTGTAACAAATGCAACAGTATTAAGAAGAGATTGTTTTGGAAATAGGGAGTGTGTGTGTGTGTGAGAATGAGAGAGAGAGAGAGAGAGACCTGGTGCCAAGGCGGCGTGTGCGCAGTCCCATAAACACTGAGCGGATGAGCTTGCCGAAGGAGGCGGCGTTCACAGGGTCCAGCTTCTGCTCTTGGCAGTGGCGCAGGTAGTGGTTATAGAGGGAACACCGTGGCAAACTCACCCCCTCTGCTGTCTCATAGTTATCCAGCAGCCACTGCAGCTATAAACACACACACAGACACACACACACACAGATCAGAGGCATTATAACGAGTACAGCACCTTTTCTAAAAAAATAAATAAATAAGCTGCTCACAGATATCAACATCCAATCTAAAATGCAGAAGCAGATAAAAATGCCATCAATTTCTCACAGAAATATTCACGTAGAGCTCGTCTAAAGCTTTTCCAGAGGAGTAGAGGGGAGGACTAACTATCCACGTATGACCAGTCAGAAACGTTGGACGAGCAGGTGTCGATAAATAAGTTTGAAAGCGTTTTTTGACCTGTGTTGTCATCTGTTTTATCACTTATGTTTCTCAGTGCAATACCTACTAAGGCTGTTCTTGTAAATGTCATAAACAGAACTCATCTTTATACACACCCTCCTCATTTTATTATATTAAGGTTCATAGCACTGTTGTGCTACGGTTATTTATAGTTCTGTAACCCACTGCTATATCCCTGCCCTGTTTATGGTTTATTTCTTTTATGTTGTTTACGTCTTCTCTTGTGCACCACGTACAGTACTGTGACACTACAATATCTATAATAGTGTTATCTTTTCCCATTTTATGGTAACTGGTAATACTAAGGCACGGTGGCGCAGCAGGTTAGTGTGGCAGTGACACAGCTCCAGGGGCCTGGAGGTTGTGGGTTTGAGTCCCACTACGGGTGACTGTCTGTGAGGAGTGTGGTGTGTTCTCTCTGTGTCTACGTGGGTTTCCTCCGGGTGACTGTCTGTGAGGAGTGTGGTGTGTTCTCTCTGTGTCTACGTGGGTTTCCTCCGGGTGACTGTCTGTGAGGAGTGTGGTGTGTTCTCCCTGTGTCTGCGTGGGTTTCCTCCGGGTGACTGTCTGTGAGGAGTGTGGTGTGTTCTCTCTGTGTCTGCGTGGGTTTCCTCCGGGTGACTGTCTGTGAGGAGTGTGGTGTGTTCTCCCTGTGTCTACGTGGGTTTCCTCCGGGTGACTGTCTGTGAGGAGTGTGGTGTGTTCTCCCTGTGTCTGCGTGGGTTTCCTCCGGGTGCTCCGGTTTCCTCCCACAGTCCAAAAACACACGTTGGTAGGTGGATTGGTGACTCAAAAGTGTCCGTAGGTGTGAGTGTGTGAGTGAATGTGTTAGTGTCTGTGTTGCCCTGTGAAGGACTGGCGCCCCCTCCAGGGTGTATTCCCGCCTTGCACGCAATGATTCCAGGTAGGCTCTGGACCCACCGCGAATGGTAATACTAAACTAGACCATTTTCAAAACAAAAAATAACCTAAAATTGAAGTACTTTTAAAATGCTCAGTGAGAAGAATTTATTGGTCGCTGCAGAAGCATTGGATGGATTGGTTCTGTCCTGTTTAATGTGCGTGAGTTTTGGTTTAGACGATGTAGCATTGTAGCTTAAGGTAAGTGACTGTGAACATAACGTATTCACACTAAATATTTTCTTAAATCAAATGACAACGGTCACATTTAAATCTACACAACTGTTACCATTAAATGACAAAAGAGCAGGTTTGAATTAGCAATTATATGTTTAAAAAAAGCACATTAAAACTTCTTTGTACATCTTATATTTGACTCCCCTGAGGTTTCCCAAATTTCAGCAGATATTTTAGAGATGGTAACCACAGGAGAGAAGCTTTTACTGCCTGTTTCAATAATAAACACAACCCGGCTCAGGAGTTTGACAGCATAATTGCTCGATGGCAGTTTGAAAAGGTGACGTACATTATCCCCTACTCCCACACACACACACACACACACCTGTGAGGAACTGTAGCTAGCCCATTAAGTAAAGGGGGTGGGTTTAATCACATATTTGTAAACGTTTGTAAACAGGCTGAGCAGTGGGTAGATGTTCCTATCTGTGACTACACTGAGACATTAAAAGACACTTCAGCTTCTGACAAAGAACAGCTCCGATGGCTCCACATCAGAGGCCTGGAAGCAGGGGGCAGACCGTGGTTCGCTGCCAGCTTCCAGCCTGGCCTTTCGGATATAGATCTAGAGCAAACTTTTCCAAATCCCTATCCTGGACCACCCCTGAAGTGCAGGGTTTAACATTTACACTCATACACATTTCATCAGATAATGATCAAGCCCTGTGTGAGCTGACTCAGGTGTGTAAAAAAAACATTCGACTCTGCAGAGCAAGGGTGTTTAGGACAATGACTTACATTAAACATGTCACTCCTGTCAAACCAAAACCCGGTGTCTCCCTAAAGGTGACTTTCCAGGGGACTGTAGAAGATTGAGTCTTCAAATCAAGTCAAAATATGAGAAACAAGACAAAAATAGAGTTTAAATATCTGGTCCCGACAACTATAATATGTGTGTCATTCATTCATTATCTGTAACCCTTATCCAGTTCAGGGTCGCGGTGGGTCCAGAGTCTACCTGGAATCATTGGGTGCAGGGCAAGAATACACCCTGAAGGGGGCGCCAGTCCTTCACAGGGCAACACACACACACACACACTCACACCTACGGACACTTTTGAGTCGCCAATCCACCTACCAACGTGTTTTAGGACTGTGGGAGAAAACCGGAGCACCCGGAGGAAACCCACGCAGACACAGAGAGAACACACCACACTCCTCACAAACAGTCACCCGGAGGAAATCCACGCAGACACAGGGAGAACACACCACACTCCTCACAAACAGTCACCCGGAGGAAACCCACGCAGACACAGGGAGAACACACCACACTCCTCACAGACAG
Source organism: Hoplias malabaricus (assembly GCF_029633855.1). Taxonomy (NCBI): domain Eukaryota; kingdom Metazoa; phylum Chordata; class Actinopteri; order Characiformes; family Erythrinidae; genus Hoplias; species Hoplias malabaricus. Next base: position 38,617,720 of record NC_089813.1, read on the forward strand.
TCACCCGGAGGAAACCCACACAGACACAGGGAGAACACACCACACTCCTCACAGACAGTCACCCGGAGGAAACCCACGCAGACACAGGGAGAACACACCACACTCCTCACAGACAGTCACCCGGAGGAAACCCAAGCAGACACAGGGAGAACACACCACACACCTCACAGACAGTCACCCGGAGGAAACCCACGCAGACACAGGGAGAACACACCTCACAGACAGTCACCCGGAGGAAACCCACGCAGACACAGGGAGAACACACCACACTCCTCACAGACAGTCACCCGGAGGAAACCCACGCAGACACAGGGAGAACACACCACACACCTCACAGACAGTCACCCGGAGGAAACCCACGCAGACATAGGAAGAACACACCACACTCCTCACAGACAGTTACCCGGAGGAAACCCACGCAGACACAGGGAGAACACACCACACTCCTCACAGACAGTCACCCGGAGGAAACCCACGCAGACACAGGGAGAACACACCACACACCTCACAGACAGTCACCCGGAGCGGGTGTCGAACCCACAACCTCCAGGTCCCTGGAGCTGTGTGACTGCGACACCTACCTGCTGTGCCACCGTGCCACCCTCGTTAATTTTTTTTTTAAAACACTAATTAATTATTTACCAACAATGTCTTCCCATAATTCCCTCTTTCACGTATTAGTGGTTTTATTCAGTGGTTGTGTTTATCATTGATACTGTAGAGTACATTTAATTTATGCTGAAATATGTATTAAATAAACAACTCACCTGTCCTCCCCTTTCTCTCTTTCTCACACACACTCACACACACAGAGCTCCTGTTTCATCTCCTTTTTGTATTCACTTTCTCCATTAAAGCTTGTGTCCAATGCTAAGTATCTCCCTGAAGCTTTTACTGAGCAAATTAAGAGATTCTTATTTAAAATATCATCAGAAATACACTGAGATATTAAAATAAAGAAATGAAGGTTTTCCTCGAGCCGGTTTTTTTCTGCGTATCACACTACATTTATCTCCCCCCCAAGAAAACAAGGAGGAGCTAAGATTTTTTAACTTTATTGTTGTGATTACAGTTTTTAAATGAACAGATGGTGCATTGTGTTGTGTTAATTCCACTGTGTTGAGCTTACATTGATTCTTTACATTGAAATATCCATTATTAAATATTTATTTAGTGATCAGAGGTGTTCTAGGTGAGCCGGACATGTTCCATTCCTCCCAGAATGAGACATGCTCGTATAAGCGTGTTAAAGGAGCACTAACTAAATCTAAACCTCCTTCAATCAGCCAGAAGAATCAACTTTCAGGGCCCTCGGACGCCCACTTGTTAAGAGCATGCACGCTGAACAAAGACTAGTCACAGGAATCCCATCAAAGCCATTCCTACAGAGCTGAAAAAGGTGTATTTAACAGTGAGCAACAGGAGGCAGGGCCCGTGAGACAGTGGGCATGCACGGGGCAGCAGGAAAGGGCTTAGCGGACAGAGCTGAAACCTACAAAAGCAGCAGGCCTTCCTTGTGTTCTCTCTCTCTCTTTTTTTTTTTTCAAAATAAAGGTTTTTTGGATGACTTACATGGCTGTTGAGCAGGCTGCTCTTGTGAGAAGCAATCCCTTCAGACTTGTGGAGGTTTTCAATCGCCATTTCAAGCTAAAGAGAGAGGGGAGGGTGGCATGCAGAACATCAGAAGAGGGGAGGTGGGGTGAGAAGTGGTGAGAGGAAAAGAGAGGTAAGGATGACAGTGACAGAGCCAGAGAGAGAGAGAGAGAGAGAGAGAAAGAAGGGAAAGAGGGGCAAAAATAAATGCAAAAATAAATAAATAAAAGGAAAAGAACAGAAAATGCAACAAGACTGTTAGCTGTAGCCAGATCAGTGCATTTCCATCACAGACAGTCAGTGTTTGCAGCTCTTTAACAGTGAACTAAACACATGCAAATAACAAGGGGAGGGTTAAGCTGCAAGCTCGGGCCTCCTCGCACTACAACATAATGCATGCTAATGCTAATGCTAACATTAACACCTCAGTGCTAAACATTATTATGCATACTAGTGCTAACGCTAACCCCTCTGGGATTTAAGAGCTATTTCTAGAACCTAGAAGTGGTGTAAATGCATATAAACTACAACTTACCACATCAGCAAAGCTAGCAGCAATAAACTAGCTAGGGGCTAGCGGCTAAGTCTCTAAAACACACAATGAAATGCTATTTTGTTTGAACATGACAAGCTTTCTTAAGTAAATAATTACAAAATGTGTATTTAAATAGAGAGAAACCTGGTAGAGACCAACTACCAACTACAAAAGTGGCGTCATGAATTTTGACCAAAAAGTAGATCACCCACCAAACATCAAATGACTTACGGACATTGTTTTTTTGGGCTAAGTCCGGTCGGTTCGCCATGGCCTTTATAAAAGAGATGATGAGACTTGGGCTGTGTTTGTTCTGTCAGATTTGGCCCAAATTTAGCCTGATGTCCTGGCAGGACCACGTATCACTTTTCAGCCAAATAGACTCACGTGAACATAACCGTTTGAGGATATGGACTAATTGCCTTGTTTACAGTGGTTATACGACCCGGAAGCCGTACTTTAGCCTCAGCATGAGTTTACAGCCACAGAGAGGACTGTAAAAATAATACAAATCAGAAACATATCAGGGTAACACTTCAGTGAAGGGTGACTAATCATAACACCTCAGACACCTGCAGCCTCCTGTTTATGTAGCTGTTCTCTTGTCACAAGGTTTGAAGCACTGTAGTAATAGTGTAGAGTGACCAGACGTCCTCTTTTACCCGGACATGTCCTCTTTTTTAGACTTAAAGAAATGTCCGGGCGGAATTTCACAAACGTCCGGGATTTTGTTTTTCTAGAGCTTACATAGAACTTTGAGAAGTTTCATTCACAAACTAGTCCCGCCCTCCCCTACTCCGATTGGTTCGCTTGAGTGAGAAGGGGGCGTGGTGAAGTAGCCTAAAATCTTCTGATTGGACGGTCTGACTGTAGAGCTACCGTTATTGGTCGATAACCTTCTCTGTAAACATTTAATTGGTCAGTCTGCACGTCAGTAGTCCTTGTTTACGTCAGGCAAAGCTCATGTACCCACCCTCATCTCGAGCAGCTATGCCGAAACGTAAATGTAAGTTTTCGGATGAATTAAAAAAGAGATTCCCATGTGTTCTGTAGTAAATAAAGGTGTAAAGGACCTAGAAGCACACACAGGTTCAGCTAAACACACAACGGCAGCGAGGAGCAAAGGAAAAGGTGACCAAAAGCCTGTGCATCCTACTCCACACTGGGCTACGCTCTCCCTACACTCTCAGGGCACACTCCTCTCAAAATGACTTTACACTTTACACTGTCACATAGTTGGAAAGCCTTGTGTGAACAACGGTTCACCCTTTATTTCCATTTCTAAAAATCCTTGGAGTTTATCTCAAACAATCCCACTTATGTCCTTGGGCTGCGAATAAAAGCAGAGGAGAAACAAGTCCCTCACTGAGGTAAAGTGAGTGGACACAGCCAGTCCTCGATGCAGCAGTTTGCTCTTTCAAGAGCAGAAAGAAAAGAGGCCCAGGAGAGAGAGAGAGAGAGACCTCCAGAAAAGTGGCAAAACTTAAAAATGAAAGAAAGGGCTAGAGGGAGAGAGGGAGGGTGAAGGAAGGAATGAGTAGAAAAAAAAAGCAGGTGTCCTTCCAGATATTATAAAGGCTCCCAGGGGCTCTGGGCCAAACAGTAACGAGCTCTGGGGCCGTTTCTGTGGCAGAGCGCTGGAGTGGCTCTACAAGGCACTGCTGAATCACTGAAAAGCAGCCTCAGTTCTCTCTTTCTTTCTTTCTCTCTCTCTCTCTCTCTCTCTCTCTCTCTCTCTCTCTCTCTCTCTCTCTCTCATCGTTAGCACTACAGCAGCTGAACTAGTTTAACCAGAGGAGGTTGTGCGGTGTAATCCTTTTGGAATTGACTGCCCAATTTAATCTGAAGCCAATAGCACCGATAAGGAATCTTTCCCCACTTTGCTGAAGTCACAGCCACTGCGTTTCTAGCCACACAGGAGGCTGGAACATTGCTGAAACCACTTGATTGCAACCTGCCACAAGAGCATTAGTGAGGTCAGGTACTGATGTTGCATGACGCTACTTCCACACATCCCTGTGTTACTGGATGGAGCTCCATCTCTCCAGAGAAAGCAGCCCACTCTAAATCACCCCATATATTCATGTGCAGTTGCTTCTCTCTCTCTCTCTCTTTGTCGCTCTCTTACGCTCTGTCTCTCTCTCTCTCGCTGTGTCTCTCTCTCTCGCTGTGTCTCTCTCTCTCTCTGTCTCCCTCTCCCCCTCTCTCTCGCTCTCTCTCTCTCTCTCTCTCGCTTGGTCTCATTCTGTGTCGCTCTCTCTCTCTCTCGCTCTGTGTCTCTCTCTCTCTCTCTGTCTCGCTCTGTGTGTGTGTCTCTCTCTCTCTCTCTCTCTCTGTCTCGCTCTGTGTGTCTCTCTCTCTCTCTCGCTCTGTGTCTCTCTCTCGCTCTGTGTCTCTCTCTCTGTCTCGCTCTGTGTCTCTCTCTCTCTCTGTCTCGCTCTGTGTCTCTCTCTCTCTGTCTCGCTCTGTGTGTCTCCCTCTCTCTCTCTCTCTGTCTCTCTCTTGCTCTCTGTCTCTCTCTCTCTCTCGCTCTGTGTCTCTCTCTCTCTCTCGCTCTGTCTCTCTCTTGCTCTGTCTCACTCTGTGTCTCTCTCTCTCTCTCACTCTGTGTCTCTCTCTCTCTCTCTCTCTCTCTCTCTCTCTCTCTCTCTCTGTGCGCATGCGCGAGCGTGAGCGTTGGAGTGAGCGGAGCGTTGTGATTGAGAGCGGTTGGCGTTTTTTGCCAATTTTTTTGTGCGTGTGCGTTTTTTTCAGATTTTTCTGAAGTTTGTGTGAGTGTGCGTGTGTGAGGTGTGTTTGGTAATGTATTTGTGGAGCTAGGGCCTGTGGGGGAGTCTGCTGTCGGCGTTTGGCGGAAGCATGGCGTCCTCCCACACCCTGTTGTGTGAGAGTCTGACCCGCCGGCACGCGGTGAAGGTGGAGTGCCGGGCGAGTATGGAAGAGTGTGGTACGGCGGCGGTAGATGTCGTCGGCCACGAGAACATGGTTTCCATCTCGAAAATGAGCAACGCGTTTGTTTTGTTTTTGGTTAACGAGCATTTCGCGGCTGTTTTGGTGGAAAAAGGGTTAGTTATTAATGACCAGTTCACGCCTGTGCTGCCCCTGAGTACCCCGTCCAAAAGGATTATTTTGTCCAACGTCCCTCCCTTCATTAAAGATGAACACATCGCTCAGGAGCTTTCCCGCTTTGGGAAGCTCGTCTCCCCGATCAAGAAGATCCTCATAACCTGTAAGTCGCCCTTACTTAAACACTTGGTGTCTTTCAGAAGATCTGTTTTCATGGTGTTGAATGGAGGAGCTGAAAGTTTGGACTTAGTCCTGAAGTTTAAAGTGGATGGTTATGTTTATACAGTTTTTGCTTCGACTGAAAATAGTATGAAGTGTTTTGGGTGTAAACAGGTCGGACATCTTATTCGTGACTGCCCTGGACGAGTTAATACAGGTACTGAGGGGACAGGGGGTACTGAGCGGTCGGGGCCTGTAGTGGCTGTGCCCGCGGTGGTCGTCCCCCCTGCGACTGCTGCTTGGCCGGCTGCACGGACCCCGAACAGTAAAATGTCACCACCGGGGGGGTCCGCTGTTGGGGTGGCTGCCGGGGACGTGCTGGCCACGGTGGAGCCTTTTTCAGGGGGGCCCTCTGTTGGGGTGGCTGCCGGGGCCGCGTTGGCCGCAGCGAAGCGCTCTTCGGCGGGGACCTCTGTTGGAGGGGCTGCCGGGGCCGCGTTGGCCGTGGTGGAGCCCTCTTCGGCGGGGTCCGCTGTTGTGGTGGAGCACTCATCAGCGGGGCCTGCTGTTGGGGGGGCTGCCGGGGCCCCGTTTGCCGTGGTGGAGACCTCTTCCGTAGGGTCCGACATTGCTGGGGTGGCTGCTGGGGCCGCGCTGGCGGTGGTGGAGCCCTCTGTTGGGGTGGCTGCCGGGGCAGTGGTGGAGCCATCTTTGGCGGAGCCCTCTGTGGGGGTGGCTGCCGGGGTCGGGTCGGCCGTGGTGGGGCCCTCTTCGGCGGGGCCTGCTGTTGGGGTGGAAGCTGGGGCCGCGTCGGCCGTGGTGGAGCCCTCTTCGGCGGGGCCTGCTGATGGGGTGTCTCCCGGGGCCGCGGTGGCCGCGGTGGAGGCCTCTTCGGCGGGGCCTGCGGTTGGGGTGACTGCCGGGGCCGCGTCGGAAGCGGTGGAGCCCTCTTCGGCGGGGCCTGCTGCTGGGGTGGCTGCTGGGGCCGCGTCGGCTGTGGTAGGGTCATCTTCGGTGGGGCCTGCTGTTAGGGTGGCTGCTGAGGCCGTGTCGGCCGAGGTGGGGCCCTCTTCGGCGGGGCCTTGTGGGGGGGGCTCTGGTGGTGTTTACGTGGAGGAGAGGGACGGAGGGGTGCAGCACAGCTGTTCTGAACTGGCTCCAGCCCGAGAAGCAGGACAGGAGGCTGGAGGAGTAAACCTGATGGAGGTTGAGTCCGTTTTTAAAATTCCTCATAAGAGGAAGAAGAGGGGCCAGGGAAAGGGAAAAAACAGGCCAAACAAGATGTGACGGCAGTGGAGGACAGAGACTCGGACAGTGAGGGCTCTCTCTCTGACTCGGGATGGTCTGTGTGCTCCCAGGAAGAGAACAGGCCTCAACTGTACACTGTTGAAGAAATTAGAAAGTTTTTACGAGTTACTAAAGGACAGAAGGGTGTGAGGGTGGAGGAACATTTCCCAGACAGTGTACAGTTCATACGGGACGTCAAACACTTGCGGAGGGAGGGGGTTTTTACGGAGCAGGAGACGTTTAGACTAAAAAAGTTACTGACCAAACTGAACAAAGTGCAGTGTGAAGACGACTCCTGAACGGACTTTTATCTCTGATTGTTTTTGTCCCCTCTTTTTTTTTACCTTTTTTAATGGAAGGTTTTCAAATCGCCACCTTAAATATTAATGGGGCAAGGGACTGTGAGAAAAGGGCAAAGTTTTATGAGCTGGTTAAACACTTGGTATCGATGTTGTCTTTGTGCAGGAAACCCACAGTGATGTGGAAAATGCTGCTGAGTGGGCGAAGGAGTGGAGTGGGCTCGCTGTTCTAAGCCACAACTCATCCCTTAGCGGTGGGGTGGCACTCCTTTTCTCACAGTCTTTTATTCCGGTCTCTTATACAGTGGAGGAAGTTTTAAAGGAACGACTTTTAAAAGTGAGGGCTGTCTTTGAAGAAGACACTTTTGTTTTTATCTGCGTCTATGCTCCAACACTAGGGGCTGAGAGGTTACTGTTTTTAGACGCACTGAGCTCTCTTTTAAAAAGTTGTGACTCCACAGAGTTTTTAGTCTTGGGTGGAGATTTTAACTGTACAGCACACAAAACAGACCGGAATCATGGCGAACCTCACGCGGCTTCACGGAAGCGTCTTTGCGAGATGCTGGAGGCCCATGAGTTATGTGATGTCTGGAGAAGTTTCCATGATGAACAAAGACAGTACACATGGGCCCACAGTAAAGATAACATGCTCTCGCTGGCCAGACTGGACCGCTTTTATTGTTTTAGACACCAACGATCTCTTTTTACACGGTGTTTTATTGCCCCGGTAGGAATCTCTGACCACTCTATGGTCCGGGGAACTATCTTAAAAACAAAGGTGAAGCCGCGGAGTGCGTACTGGCATTTTAATACCACGCTTTTAGAAGATGCCAATTTTAAAGAGTCTTTTACCTTTTTCTGGGCTGTTTTTAGAGCAAAGAGAAATGATTTTACCTCTGTTCAGCAATGGTGGGACGTAGCCAAAGCCAATGTTAAATTATTCTGTCAACAGTACACTCTCAATGTCACGAGGGACATTACTAGGTCACTTAAAGCTCTGGAGATTGGAATAGTGGGGCTCCAGGGTCTTGCGGAGGCCACAGGAGATTTAGGGCATATTAGAGCTCTCAACAAAAAGAAGGCTGCTCTGGCTGATTTATTGGGTGTAACAGCACAGGGGGCGCTGGTCCGCTCACGCTTTCAGTGCGTGAATGAACTGGATGCTCCTTCTAAGTTCTTCTTTAGTCTTGAGCGTAGAAATGGACAGAAGCGGTACATGCACGCTGTGCGATCAGAATCAGGGGATCTCCTTAATGATCCTGCTGACATTCGCAAGCGAACAGTCAGCTTTTTCTCAAAGCTGTATGAGAGCGAGCGCACGGCGACGCAGGAGGTGGAGGACAGGTTCCTCAGGAATATGACCAGACTGTCGCAATCGGCAGCGGCGCAGCTGGATGCTGAACTCTCATTGGAAGAGCTGCATGAGGCCCTCAATGGTATGGAGAATGGTCGCGCTCCTGGCATTGATGGCCTACCAGTAGAGTTCTACAAGACTTTCTGGTCGGTCATCGGCCAGGATGTGCTGGAGGTCCTCGGGTGCAGCATACGTGATGGAAAGCTTCCTTTGAGTTGCAGGAGGGCGGTGCTGACGCTGCTGCCGAAAAAGGGGGACCTGTCCGAACTGAAGAACTGGCGCCCCGTGTCTCTGCTGTGCGCCGATTGTAAACTGCTCTCGAAAGCATTGGCCTCGAGACTGGCGAAGGTGATGGAGCAGGTGGTTCACTTTGACCAGTCGTACTGTGTACCCGGTAGGTCTGTCTTTGACAACGTTTATTTAATTCCTGATGTTTTGGACGTCTCCAGGCTATTGGGGTTAAAGACTGGTCTCATATTTCTAGACCAGGAAAAGGCTTTTGACCGGGTTGAACACGGGTATCTCTGGAAGGTTCTGGAGAGCTTTGGGTTCAACCCTGGTTTTATTGCCATGATCAAGGTTCTGTACGGTGACATTGAGAGTGTGCTGAAAGTTAACGGTGGTTTATGTGCTCCTTTTAAAGTTTTTAGAGGGATCCGACAGGGCTGTTCACTGTCGGGTATGTTGTACTCACTCTCCATTGAGCCCCTGCTCTGTAAGCTGAGGGAGGGACTGGAGGGTTTTTATGTTCCAGATTGTACTGCCCCATTACATGTCTCTGCTTATGCAGACGACCTTGTTGTTCTTATCAGTGCTCAAGATGATGTAAATGTTTTAGTTGATGTTTTACATGATTTTAACATTTTATCCTCTGCAAAGGTAAACTGGGCAAAGAGCGAAGCAGTTTTACTCGGGGACTGGGAAGGTGAAGAACCCAGACTCCCTGATGGACTGGCCTGGGGGACGGGCGGGTTTAAATACCTCGGTGTGCATTTGGGGGACAGTGTTTTTGAAGAAAGGAACTGGGATGGTGTGCTGGAAAAGGTGAAGGGAAGACTGAATAGATGGATGTGGCTGGTCCCTCAAATGTCATACCGAGGTAGAGTTCTCATCATCAACAACCTGGCTGCGTCCTCCCTGTGGCATAAACTGGCGTGTGTCGATCCCCCACCAGGCCTGCTGGCCAATCTTCAAGCTCTACTGGTGGATTTTTTTTGGGATCGACTTCACTGGGTTCCTCAGGGAGTTCTTCATCTTCCCAAGGATGAGGGAGGGCAGGGGCTCATTCATTTAGCCAGCAGGGTGGCTGCCTTCCGCCTCCAGTTTGCACAAAGACTGTTTACTGGCCCTAAGGAACTGGTTTGGAGGGAGGTAGCCTGCAGGATCCTGCACACAGTGGGAGGCCTGGGGATGGACAGGACCCTGTTTTTAATGAACCCAAAGTTACTGGACACTGCTGGTTTACCTGCATTTTATCGTGGGCTTTTTAAAATATGGAGTTTTTTTAAAGTCAAAGGACCAGAGAGTACAACGCTGCACTGGCTGCTGGAGGAACCTCTGCTTCACGGCGCCCGGATGGACATTTCAGGCCTGTCGACTCCTGCACTGACCAGAGTCTTGGTTTCTTCGGGGGTCACCACACTGCGTCAACTGGTGGACACTGCGGGACCTGATCTTTCCGGTGCAGAGCGACTGACTGCACGGTTAGGTCTGAGGTCTCTGCGCATGGTATCTCGGTCTCTGTGCAAGTGGAGGACAGCGTTGACCCCTGAGGAACTTAGGATGTTGATAGACTACGGTGCAGGGGTGACTAGGCCTGCAGAGGACGACCCCTTTCCTGCTCTCATCCTGGCCCCTGACCTGGAGGACTGCGAGGGGCCCCTGCTGGAGTGTAAGGGGGAGTCCTGTATGAAGTTGGACAGTGCATCCGGGAAGCTGCTGTACAGAGCATGCGTGAAAGCGCTAAACAAAAAGAGACTGAATGGGAGGGTGGACACGCCGTGGAGGGAGGTTCTATCTCTGGGTGATAATGTAAAGCCTGAGTGGAGAGCGTTGTACAAGCCACCGTTAACAAAAAGAGCTGCTGACCTCCAGTGGAGGGTTTTACATGGGATTTTACCTGTCAACTCTTTTATCTCTGTTTTAAACCCTGAGGTTGCACCAGTTTGCCCTTTTTGCACACAGAGGGAAACTGTCTTTCACGCTTTTATGGGATGTTTTAGGCTACGTCCCCTTTTTGATTTTTTACAGACAGCTTTTATGGCTTTTAATGAGATTTTTACCGTGCACACTTTTATCCTGGGTTTTACATACAACAAGAAGGAGAGGGCCAAGAGCCAATTGTTGAATTTTATCCTTGGTCAAGCGAAACTGGCCATTTACATCAGTCGAAAAAACAAGGTGGAACAGGACACTGACAGTGAGGTCATAAGGGTTTTTATCAGACTGGTGAGATCAAGGATTTTTATTGATTTTAATTTTTATAAGTGCATGAAAACTCTGGAGGTGTTTGAGGAGGTGTGGTGCTGTGGGGGAGGGGTGTGTTCTGTATGTGATGGTGAACTAATTTTTAATCCATTTTTCATTTAAATGCACTTTTTTTATATATACCCAGGTTTTATAGTGTGAGTGTTGTTTACAAGTAGTTTTTATGTTTCAAAATTGAACTTGGACGAATATTGAGTCCAACTGTTGATAATAAAGGACCCTAAAAGTAAAAAAAAAAGTCTCTCTCTCTCTCTCTCTGAGTGTGTGACAGTGCTGTGGGACAAAGTGACCTGGTAGTGATGCCAGAGTTGACTCCTGTTTGATTCCGTTAAAGAAAGTGTCAGTAGAAGTTTCTCCAGTAGATATTTATGAAATTACTTCATGAAAAACTTTAAGATTGTCCTAAAGCTGCACATCAAGCCGAAAGCCATTTAAAGAACCACTCTTCAGCACTCAAAGTCTATTTCTAAAGCCTTTTTTGTTTTTAAAAGATGTGACCACAGAGCAGCTAGAGCAGCTACACAGAAACCCACACCAAGGCTGACTTTAAACCTTCTGTAAACCTTGTTTTTAAGAGTCTAGCTCTACACTAAACATTTTAAAAGAAACGTTTTGAAGTTTAAGGTACCTACTGAACAAAGAGGATCTCAGGGAAATGTTATTAAAGTGCCTCTCTAAGCCATGTACAGAGTGTAGTCCTCTGCTGCTAAAAGCTCTGTCAGGAATGTGTTTGTTAACGTATAACGTACAGTGTGTGCTTCATTGTGAGACCAGCGGGTCGTACCATGGCAGAGGAAGAGCGGGCGGTGTGTGAGGTGAGGTGCCTGCTGCTGTCCATCCCTCCGTGGATGAGATACGCACTGCCGCTGGAGATGATCTGGCTGCCTCCCACGTCCATAGCGATGCCTACCATGCTGTGGGGGTGCCCTCCGCTGGCCGAGGAAACCACTGTGGTCACCTGAGGAGCCCCACTCCCGGAGTCGAAGTAGGTGCTGCCCTGACTATACAGCTGGGCGTCGTGGTTGTAGGAGTACGCCGTGCGACTGAGAGAGAGAGAGAGTGAGAATGTTAAAGTCTGACATATCTGTATCATAATCAGCCATTCTGATTCTACTCCACTTCTGACATCACACGCTGAGACTTTAAAATCAAATCGTCCCCCCCCTCTGGAATTTATGTGAGAGCAAAACAAACAAAATGGCGGAAAAAGGAACATAGAACAGAGCAAAAACGAGGATCAGTCGTCCTGAACACGGCTGTTTGAACCGGAGAAGGAACCTGCTGTGGGGTTGGATCCTTGTGGTATTTTGAATCCAGAAAAATCCTCATCGCTGTTATCGGTTCATACCCCACATGACCACGTTTAATTCACATTTAGCTGTGGTCCAATTAGGCTTTAATTATGAAAAGGCTTTGGGGCCCTTAACGACCTTTTGAGGCTTAATGACTGAACGTTTGAAGAAGCACGACGTATGAAGGGTGTCACCAGACTACAGAGAAATCACCGAGCATTTTATTACACGTGATGAATATTACACCCCGAGAGAAAACAGCACCTAAGGAACAGGCTGTTCTCCACTTGACCGTATCCAACGCACCAAAGGTCGGCGAGCTGTAGGCGAGATACACCTCCATTTAAACAGGACGTTGTGCATACTTCCCTTTGTCAAGTTTAACAAGTCTAAATTCTCAGGTCACAATAAAAAGCCTTAAACAGAACCGATGTGTAATGAACACAAAATGCTCACCATAAAAGGTTTATTTATAAGAAACAGATGATTCCTAGTCGTCTGGGTGCCCTTAATTCTAACAGGAGGCACACACATGTCTAATTTTTCAAAAGGCAATGAATCTGATTAACTCAAGTGTGGCAGTAATGCAGCTGTAAGGTTTGGTACAGTTTTCCAAAGGCAGTGAAGTGGCTGGTAGCGTGCAGGGTGTGTTCACTGCCCCGAGTTTGTGTGAGGAGTTGCTCAGTAGTGTCCCTTACACATATTTTTCCTGCTTGTTTCCCACTGACCTTCAAATATATAAACGCTTGAACTAACATCTATAAAATCAGTGGTAGTAGCTTACATAGTGCCATTAGGGTAGACTGCCTCCCCTCCTTCAACGTACTGCACCTGAGAGGGGTACACATGCTGTACCTGCTGCACCTGCCACACACAAACAGCACCAGAGAAAACAGGCTTTAGGAAAAAACAGTGGGTTGTTGAGGACATGAAAATGTTTTTGTACACAAAGCACATTAGTGAAATATTAGTGAAAAAATAAGAGCAGGTTTGGAGTGTGTGTGTGTGTGTGTGTGAGAGAGAGAGAGAGTTACAGTGTGATCTTGTAGCTGGCATCCTTGGCTCATTGATGGAGTCAGTAGGTGGCAGCTGGAACAAAGCTACATGCTAACGAATAGAAAAGCCCTACAGAGCTAACACTCAGCTCATTAAAGCACTCAACATGACGAGCTAGAACCGTCACAGGCCAAAAAAAAAAACTGGGCACATCGGGGCCTGTCAAAGTGGTGGTGCTTTAGGAGAGGTGTCTGGAGACATAGTGATAAAGAGACACAGAGTGGAAGAGAGAGAGAGAGAGAGAGAGAGACAGAGAGAGAGAAGAAAGAGAAGAGAGAAGAGAGAGAGAGTGACAGAGAGAGAGAGGCAGAGAGAGAGAGAGAGAGAGAGAGAGAGAGAGAGAGAGAGAGAGAGAAGAAAGAGAAGAGAGAAGAGAGTGACAGAGAGAGAGAGGCAGAGAGAGAGAGAGAGAGAGACAGATATGAACATCAGTGAGGTAAGACTCAGCAAGGTGTGTGAAGCCTGCATAAGATTAGAGTGTCTGTCCTGGGAGGTGTGTGTGTGTGTGTGTGTACCTGCTGAGGGACCTGTTGCACTCTAGACAGCTGCTGCACCTGTCCACCCTTCTGGGAAGAGCCTGTGGCCTGAACTAACACTCGCTGATAGACAGGACACACACACACACACACACACACACACACACACACCAACAAAAATAGAAGAAACACTTAACATTATGAAAAAACAAAGCCATTTGTAGTTCCACAATTACAGACTGTGGTCCATACGTTGTTCTGCATACACGAGTTTCCCCTTTACACCCTGTTCTTCAACAGTCAGGACCCCCACAGAGCAGGGGCCTCACACTGCAGTGACACTGACGAGTGGATCAGACACAGCTGTGCTTCTAGAGTTTTTAAACCCCTCAGTGTCTGGACCGAGAACAGTCCACCGACCAAAAACATCCAGCCGACAGCGTCCTGTGTCACTGATGAAGGACTAGAGGACGAGCGACACACACTGTGCAGCGACAGATGAGCTACTGTCTCTGACTCTACATCTACAAGGTGGACCAACGAGGGAGGAGTGTCTCACAGAGTGGACACAGGCTAACAAAGTATGCAGAGCAACAGAACTGCAAAGTGCTCCTGTGGGGTCAGTGGAGCTAAAACTAGGTCATTTGAATGTAATCGCTGATTGGTGTATGTTTTATACACACACACACACACTAGCATCTTGTTTTCCATGCTTTGGGCCCTTTAAGGCTGGTCTCAGAGTGACTGGAGCCTCACAGTGAGCCCGGGTTTAGCTGAAGGCTGCTGGCGGTTTTCTGAACTCAACGCTGGCTTTCTTGAGAAACGTAAAGCTGTCAGAGCCGTATGTGATGCACACCCGAGCTCCTTATTTTAAATTATCTCCAGCCTGGTCTCTTTGGCCGTCTCAGGCTGGACATCCGCTCCAAACCCAACATCTCTCCTTCCAGCGGTTGACAGCGGCATGACTAATCATTTTTCAACTAATCAACTCTGGCGGCGCAAGGACGCGAGCGAGGAAGGTTCAAGGGAAGAAAGATCCATCCATCACTCCTCCACCGTCCAGCGGCCAATAAGACAAGGAGATGACGGCATCGTTTAAAGGCTCTTAGTCACAAAGCTGGGGACACCTGGACAACGAGATTCTTCATGGTTTATTTATATTAAGACTAAAACGAGGGCTTCAGATTAAAGGGAATTTCCATTTTAATTAAATCCTTGCATTGAGGAATGTACTATCGTAGAGAAACTACAGCCAGAACGGTTTATAGTGTCTTCTATAGGAACCGAACGTCTGAACGGTTTATAGTGTCTTCTATAGGAACCGAACGTCTGAACGGTTTATAGTGTCTTCTATAGGAACCGAACGTCTGAACGGTTTATAGTGTCTTCTATAGGAACCGAACGTCTGAACGGTTTATTGTGTCTTCTATAGGAACCGAACGTCTGAACGGTTTATAGTGTCTTCTGTAGGAACCGAACGTCTGAACGGTTTATAGTGTCTTCTATAGGAACCGAACGTCTGAACGGTTTATAGTGTCTTCTATTGGAACCGAACGTCTGAACAGTTTATGAAACTGTTCCTTCATTAACTGCACATTGCACCAGTAAGACCATGTGCAACCAATGGTTCAAACATTGTGTCCTGAAGGCGGTGCCGTGTATCAGGACGGCAATGCACCAATACACACAGCAGGACTGGTGAAAGATTGGTTTGATGAACATGAAAGTGAAGTTCCACACTCCAAAAGCCAGTTTCAGTAACCGAGGATCAGAACGCCATGGCCCACGACCCCGGCTGCCTCCTGATCCACAATGCACCAGACCCGGATTACTACCTCTACCACAGGTGGCGGGCCCATGGGAGAGACAGGGTTAGGAGCTCGGACATCCAGGAGAGACTCGGAGTGGAGCCGCTGGTCCTCCATGTGGAGAGGAGCCAGGTGAGGTGGTTTGGGCGTCTGGTCCGGCTGCCTCCTTCCTGGTGAGGTGACCAAGAACACGCTGGAGAGACTCCATGTCTCGACTGGCCTGGGAACGCCTCGGTATACCCCCGGAGGAGCTGGAGACGGTGGCTGGGGAGAGGGAGGTCTGGGTATCTTTGCTCCGAATGCTTCCCCCGCGACTTGGACTCGGATAAGCGGTGGATAATGGATGGATGGATGGATGGATGGATGGATAGTGAAGTTGAACATCTCCCATGGCCTGCACAGTCACCAGATCTAAATATTATTGAGCCACTTTGGGGTGTTTTGGAGGAGCGAGTCAGGAAACGTTTTCCTCCACCAGCATCACGTAGAGACCTGGCCACTATCCTGCAAGAAGAATGGCTTCAAATCCCTCTGACCACTGTGCAGGACTTGTGTATGTCATTCCCAAGACCAACTGACGCTGTATCGACCGCAAAAGGAGGCCCTACACCATACTAATAAATTACTGTGGTCTAAAACCAGGTGTTTCACTTTCATTGTCCAACCCCTGTACGTTGACTGTTGATTTGCACAGTAAATGATGAGTCTAAAACAAACCCCACAGGCTTTAAGTCCACTGGAGGAGTCACACACTCACCCAGTCGCTTCAAATATTTTACTGAGACAAATGTAAACAGCGAAATATATATGAATTTATTTCCATAAATATCAGTTCAGTGTATCTTCAGGAGGCATCCCAGGTGGCTCCTCAAAAGGCTGTTTGGGAGAATGCCAGGAGTGTGCAAAAGCAAAAGGTGGGCTACTTTGAAGACTGTCACTGAATAAATTCATGTGTATTACCTCCACTGTCTTGAAAAACAGTGGGCAACATTCCAAAAAGCAGATGCACCCAGGGGTGTCCAGACTGGCGCTGTATATACGTTAACATTATGGATGAGTTAGGGACGTGTGGTCGTGTTATAGACCAGTCTTTCCCAGCGTTCTCTCTGCAGTGTCTGGGCAGTGTTTACCTGTTGTGATGCAGGGACCGGTTGCACGACAGGGGCCTGAGCTGAAGTGGACGTCCTCATGGTCACCGCAGCGGCTGCCTCTGACCCTCCCTCCGAGTTCTGCATGATGCTCTCTGTACAAAGACACAGCAGCAGAGGAAACCTTCACTAACACAGATAAGACGGATTTCAGAAGAGACTTGGGACGAGATTGGGACCATTCATTCAGTCACTGAATGTAACCCTTATCCAGTTCAGGGTCGCGGTGGGGCCGGAGCCTACCCGGAATCACTGGGCGCAAGGCAGGAGCTCACCCTGGAGGGGGCGCCAGTCCTTCACAGGGTGACACCCTCTCACACATTCACGACACACACACCACAAACTTGGGTTTTTGGAGCGTGGGAGAAAACTGGAGCACCCAGAGGAAACCCACTCAGACACAGGGAGAACACACCACACTCCTCACACACAGTCACCCGGAGGAACCCCACGCAGACACAGGGAGAACACACCACACTCCTCACAGACAGTCACCCGGAGGAAACCCACGCAGACACAGGGAGAACACACCACACTCCTCACAGACAGTCACCCGGAGGAAACCCACGCAGACACAGGGAGAACACACCACACTCCTCACAGACAGTCACCCGGAGGAAACCCACGCAGACACAGAGAGAACACACCACACTCCTCACAGACAGTCACCCGGAGGAAACCCACGCAGACACAGAGAGAACACACCACACTCCTCACAGACAGTCACCCGGAGGAAACCCACACAGACACAGAGAGAACACACCACACTCCTCACAGACAGTCACCCGGAGCGAGGTCCCTGCAGCTGTGTGACTGTGACACTACCACCATTTTTTAGCTTGATAAAATGGATGATAAAATATAACAACTGCTCTTCTAAGGAACTGTGTATAACACACACTGCATCTCTTATCTAATTTTTTGTGTATTTTGTTTGTAATTTATGTTTATTTGCTAATTTTACTAAGTTTAACTCTTTGACATCTGCACTTTGAGACATTCATTGTGCATTATGCACTTAGTGAATTAAAAAATGATTCTGATGCGGAGTTTCTGAGTGTGTGTGTGTGTGCCAGCAGTCCCCACAAAGAGCCTTTTCACCAAGGAGTTCGCCCATTCACCATGGGCCAAAGAGAGAGAGTGTGTATGTGTGTGTAAGAGTGAGAGTGAGAGAGAGCAGAGCCCAGGCCAAGCACAGCAGAACCGGCCAACCGGACCCCCAGGAGCCACTCACCTCTGAACCGCATTGTAACCACACAAACAAAAGCTACATTAACAGTCCAATCACAGCCGAGCCCAGCACTCGGCCGGGAGTTCAACTACAGCCAGCAGAAGCAGCAGTGTGTGTGTGTGTGGTGTGTGCGTGTGTGAACATGGGGTTGTAAAATAATCATATTTAATTATGATCACAACTCCTGGCTTCCTTCAAAACTTTTCAGGACTTTGGATTAAGGTGAGCAGGGTCTGGGACTGGGCTCAGAACATTGTGGTGCTGTGTGTGGCCATGTCCGGTTCTGCTGTGTCAGACTCAGGTACAGATTTCAGGCCTGGGCTCTGCACAGAATGGAAGATTCAAGCCTTTTAACTGTTTGTTTCCCACTGGTTTATAATGACGTGAAGTGTAATGACTCTTTTTTGAAGCTAAGCTGTTCAAACCTCACAATTTCATTGACTGTCACTTTAGTCGACACTGAGCATCGCTGGCGGCTCTGAGGAGCTGCGTGGAGTTGCGTGAGTGTGTAACTGGTAATGAGTGTGAGTTAATAGTGTGTGTTCAGCTGAGTTTTGTGTGTGTGAAGGAGCTAGCGGGGCTCTTCTGAACACCTCCCAGTCTCTTCGAGCTCCTCCCAGCTGACACTGAGCCAGCGAGGGAGGAAAAGAGGGAAGAGGGATAAAAACAGAGTGATATTAATGGCACACCTCCTGCAGGGTGAGAGAGAGAGAGAGACAGAGAGAGACAGAGAGAGAGAGAGAGAGAGAGAGAGAGAGAAAAAGAGTTTTGGAAAAAATGGTGTGTGTGTGTGTGTGTTTCTATGTGTTTTAATTTTTTTTGGAGGGGGATATCATCACCACAAACCCCTTAAATAAAAGAAAGCACAAATGTGAGTATGCACAACCCCCAACAAGTATGCACAACACACACACACGGGTTCTGATGAGCTCCAACGTTTGTTTCCAGCGAGAGTCCGTCTCTAGGGGCTCCAATAATCCAGCTGATATGAGGAAATTCCTCAATGCTTTGTAAACGTTTGTTGGTTGCTATGGAGAGGGAACCATGGCAACCAACCCCTAACTCCGGCCCCCTCCCTCCCCCCATTCTATTCTTTTTAAAGCTCACACTCGGGAACTTCAACAGGGAGAGAGAGAGAGAGAGAGAGAGAGAGAGAGAGAGAGAGAGAGAGAGAGAATGAAAGACAGAGAGAGAGAGAGAGAGAGGGAATGAGAGAGAGAGAGAGAGAGAGGGAATGAGAGAGAGAGAGAGAGAGAGAGAGAGAGAGAGAAAGAGAGGGAATGAGAGAGAGAGAGAGAGGGAATGAGAGAGAGAGAGAGAGAGAGAGGGAATGAGAGAGAGAGAGAGAGAGAGGGAGAGAGAGGGAATGAGAGAGAGAGAGAGGCAATGAGAGAGAGAGAGAGAATGAGAGAGATAGAGGAGGAGGGAATGAGAGATAGAGGAAGTGGGAGAGAGAGAGAGCGAGAGAGAGAGGAAGAGGGAATGAGAGAGAGGGAGACAGGAAGAGGGAATGAGAGATAGAGAAAGAGAGAGTGACAGAGAGAAACATACAAGACAGCGTGAAAGACAGGAAGAGTGAGTGAGAGAGAGGCAAAAGACAGAAGGAAAGGGATAAAGGAATAAGTAAATAAAAAGAAAGTTGTGCAGAGAAAGAGGAAAAAAGAAAAGAAAGCAAACAGTTTAAACTGAGAGAGAGAGAGAGAGAGAGAGAGAGAGAGAGAAAGAGTGTGTGTGTGTTTGATGTAGGAATAGCATGAGAGAGAAAAGCAGAGGAACGAAAGAAAAAGGTCAGTAAAGAGAAAGAGAAAAAGGTGCAAAACAGCATCAGAAATGAAATCAGAGGTAGGAACAGAGACAGATAAACAGAGTAAAAACCTGGAAAAGAGTGAGAGAAAGAGAAAACCAAACAGTTAAAAGACAGAGATAAAGAAAGAAGGAAAGTAAAAGAAGAGAGAGAAAGCACAAAACAGAGCCGGGGGCAGCGTAAGAAACAGAATCAGAGGAATGGACAGAGAGATGGGGGACGGAGGGGTCTCCGGGGAGGCTGCCCGTCTCGGAGGGATTAAACGAAGTCTGTAATCGGTCCGATATCAACGGGGGTCATGCCTTCTTTATGGAGCTGCAGGAAACGGTCAGCAGGCCTCAGATCAGCGTTTACGCTCATCTCTGGATCATAAAAACGGGAGGATGAGCACTCAGGAGCCGAGTGACTCAGGGGGGCAGAGAGCAAATTTGATTGACAGCTTGTTTTCCCATTCACGCTCAAAATAGAATGACAATGAGCAATGTGCATTACACGCATGGTTACACCCGCTACAAAGATATCGGCTAATAAACTTCACTCCGAGTTATTCCCTCCTCCCCGTGGGGAAAGAAATACACCAATTAGTTGATTATTTTCCCTTCCCATGCAAATTAAACGGCATCGTATTTATCTGAGCTTTAATTCCGGGGTAAATTGGAATTCACGGGCGAAGACTGTGGGGGGATAAAAACGCTCGTCCCCAGCGACGAAGCACAAATACAGCTCAGCGAAATACCAAAACAATTAGGCATGAACTCAGGCGACAGCCCTCGAAAAAAACACACTGTCCGGGGATTTGGCGGATGCCTCGAAAGCGTCCCACCAAAACCAAAACAAACGCAGGAGTTTCCACAGAGCTGGGTGTGTGCTGCCCGAGGCTGACCACCGCCAGGGAACAGCCGCAGCACCAGGAAGAAGCGGTGTTGAAACTCGCGATTACTAATGCTCTGCTATGACTCAGTCATCCCCCATCTCCAGCACAACAAGCGCCTGCCCGAGCTCCTCCGGCCTCGCCGATGGGAGTTCAGGCGGAGACGTAGAGCTCTGCTCTGGCCAGTGGTCTGCTATTTTTGTCCCAGAGCCCCCTCGACCTGCAGGTGCCCCCCCCCTCTGAACGCGCTCTAATGGATCTGTCAGGGGGAAAGCAGAATGAACATGTGCACACAACAGGTGATGGAGGAGACGGACTCGAGCAGGTCTTGAGCTCTGTTATCGACAATAGAGGTTTAACCCCTGCACGGTCCTCGGACGCTCCAGAGGAGGAGAGGAGAGGAGAAAGATAGCAGAGAAATAAATAAGAATGAGGCTTATACACGGAAGAAAGGAAAAAGCAAAAAGGTGAATGAATAATAAATAAAAAAAGGAAGAAGTACAGAGAAACAATGACAGGAAAGAGAAAATGATACAGATAAATATAGAATGAGAAATGAGAGGAAAAAATGCAGAAGAGAAAGAAAAATTAACAAAGAATGAGACTGAGGGAAGAGAAGAGAAGGGAAAAAGAATATGAGAAGGAAAGAGTGATAAAAGGAGAAAGAATTATAGCCATAAAGAGAAAAAGAGATAAAGAAAGAAAAAAATGAGAAAGTTGAGTGAGAAAAAGGTAGAAGAGAAAAAATAAATACAAAGAGGGTAAGAGGAAGAGAAATAAATTAAATATATCAAAGGGAAAAACAGAAAAGAGAGAGCAGAAGAGAAAAGAGTAGAAAGGAAGAGAAGAGAAGAGAAAAGAGTAAAAGAGAAAAGAGTAGAAATGAGTATAAGAGAAGAGAAAAGAGTAGAAGAGAAGAGAAGAGAAAAGAGTAGAAATGAGTATAAGAGAAGAGAAAAGAGTAGAAGAGAAGAGAAGAGAAGAGCAAAGAGTAGAAGAGAAGAGAAAAGAGTAGAAATGAGTATAAGAGAAGAGAAAAGAGTAGAAGAGAAAAGAGTAGAAGAGAAGAGAAGAGAAAAGAGTAGAAGAGAAATGAGTAGAAATGAGTATAAGAGAAGAGAAAAGAGTAGAAGAGAAGAGAAGAGAAGAGAAGAGAAAAGAGGAGAAGAGAAGAGAAGAGAAGAGAAGAGAAGAGAAGAGAAGAGAAGAGAAGAGAAGAGAAAACTGGCCGGCTGGCTGTTTTTCTTTAGGTGCTAAGCGGCTAAAAAACACAGCACCCTGCTTCAGACGGTCCATTGTCCCGAGGGAGCTCCCGAGTAGAACTTTAATTAAGTTGGAGCGAGCTGAGGGGCGGTGGGTTCGGGTCCTGGGACGCTCTGTCTGTCTGCGTCTGTGGCTGCTGAGGGCTCCAAGCGAAGGTTAAAAGCCACACAAAATTCCCCACCAGCTGCTCGGAGCGGCACAAAAGCAGCGCCCAGCGGGGGGCACGGCTCTCCGGGTGTAAAAAAACAGAAAGGGCCGTCCTGAATGGCGCTGGGCTTTATTACAGTACAGACAGGTTCGCAGGCTCCCCGCCGCACAGGCACAGGCCGCAAAACCAGCTATTAAACGCAATTGCAACATTGCCGCAATTTCCTTCTATTCGCGTCACCTGAGAGCGGCAAAGAGAGGAAGAGGAGAGGAAGAGGAATAACCTCGGCATCAAGGGAAGAAAAGACAGAAGTAATAAAACTAACACCTCCTATCAAACCTAAAGTTAAACGGGGGGCCTGGGGGACGCACGTCAGTGACCGGTTTAACTTTAACAGCGTTCAATCAGAGAAAAACACATGCAGATGTTCAATTAAAAACAGGAGCCCACAGCCTTGGCTCTTGTTTGCACTGGCCCACATTGTTTGCAGAGCAACAACTGTTGCTAGTGGCAACACCGTCCACTCCCGTTTCCAGGAGCCTGTTGCTAGGCAACCAACAGAATACTTCCCAAACCAAACAATGCCATCCCCCTGCCTCTCCCTCTCCTTCTATCTCACATTAACCAGAAAACTTAGCACAATAAATACGTAACCTATTCAGTTTCAGGCTCTTGGGGAGACCCCGGGGAGAGGGCTGACCGGTCCACCGCGATCCCACCAAAAGAATCTACATTTGGAAAGAAGAAAATGGTCAGACGTACTTCCAGGAACTTTTCAAAGCGCTGAAGTCTCATTGTGTGTGTGTGTGTGTGTGTGTGTGTGCTCTGTGGCTAAACTGACAAGGAGTGTAAAAGTCATCAGAAAAAAATGAGAGAAAAACAGGGGGGGGGTTGGGGGCGGAGGAGGGATAAAGCTTGCCTTACACCTCCGCTCTCCAAAGTCAACAACCATTCCGCAAACCGCGCTTCAAATGACTTTTCCAACTACATAACCCAGATGGGAAAAGACGGATTTGCACCTTGGAAGTCCGCTCCGGTCGCCTTTAAGGCCCGCCGGAAGCGCCGAGCGCCGGTGCAATAAAGCAGAGACACTTGTTGCCATGAAAGGCCGTCTCCGCAGGACATCTCTGAAGTTTCACAGGCGCTTGGCTGCAGCAGCGAGCGCTCCGTCACAGCGCACATCAAGTTTAACCTGAGGATGTCACACTCAGAGTGATCGCTTACAGAGTGAGGCTGGAGTGTGTGAAGTAGTGTGAAGTGATGGTTCAGTCTGTGGGAGCTTTAAAAGCAAGACATTGTTCAAGCTTCCATCACGGCCCATACACTCACAGGAGCACGCACACACACCTACAGCACAATGACAGCAAATTAAGATGTGTTTATCACAACAGAGTCTGTTCTTCGGCTCGGCCCGTTAATTCATGGCTAATGTAATGAGAGCCAATCTGGGGCCCTGCAGATGGCTGAAGAGAAGAGAAGAGAAGAGAAGATAAGAGAAGAGAAGAGAAGAGAAAATAAATCAATAAAATATATAAAAGAGAAGAAAATAGTCAAAGAGAAGAGAGCAAAAGAGATCAATAGAAGAGACGAGAAGAAAGGATAAGACGACAACAGAGTAGAAGAGAAAAGAAGAGACTGAGAAAACAAAGAAATATAAGAATAGAAGAGAGAAGATGAGAGGTGAAGAGACAAAAAGAGAAGAGAAAATAAATAAATAAAATATATAAAAGGGAAGGAAATAATAAAAGAGACGAATAGAAAAGAGATGAAGAGAAGAGAAGAGAGCAAAGATCAATAGAAGAGATGAGAAGGAAGGAGACAACGAGAGCAGAGTAGAAGAGAAAAGAAGAGACTGAGAAAACAAAGACATAAAATATATAAAAGAGAAGAAAATAGTAAAAGAAGAAGTCAAAAGTGTAGAAGAGATAAAGAGAAGAGAAGGGAGAAGATATGAGAGGTGAAGAGACAAAAGGAGAAGGGACGAGAAGAGAAAATAAATAAAAATAAAATATATAAAAGAGAAGAAAATAGTAAAAGAAGTGAAATGAAAAGTGTAGAAGAGATAAAGAGAAGAGAAGAGAGAAGATATGAGAGGTGAAGAGACAAAAGGAGAGGAGAAGAGAAGAGAAGAGAAGAGAAGAGAAGAGAAGAGAAGAGAAGGCTGGGCCACAGACGTGTGCTCTTCTCTTCCTGATCCTCTATGATCTGCTCGTACGTCTCGGGCCGCCATCGCTGCCTGGGTCCATCCGTCACCGTCTCCGCCAAAGCTCACGGCTCGCAGCCTGCCGTTGCCATGGAGACCGTTTGTTCACACTTACAACTCTCTACTCCCTCAGACCCCCTCCTCCACCACAACCACCCCCCAACCACCCCCCCCCCCCCTCCTCTACGCCCACCCCCCGTAAACCTTTCCAGATTTCCGCCCCCACCCCCAACCAGAGCGGCAGAGGAGCGCTCAGTGGAAAGGAAAAGTGTGTGAAAAAGTGTAAGCCAGTGTCCTTAAGGTAAACTGTTACATGTGGGTGCCTTGGTTGGGGTAGGGTTCCTTTATATTTTTTGTTCTCTCTCTCTCTCCCTCTAAGTGATGACAAAATGGAGCATCTCTGGCTTTCTGTTGTCGCAGCACCTCGTTGCCTGTAGCGATGGAACAACAGAGGATCAAGAAGGAAAAGAAAAGAGCAGATCTTCTTGAGCAAGACCTGCATTAAACCATTTCCCCTGGTACAGGTGGCCTTCACATATACATCCTGCCTTTTACAACCCATGACATGTGCAGGAAAGCTGTCCAGGCACGTGAAGCACACAGTGAAGCATCTCCGCAGGCTTGGACTACCAGAGCAAACAATCAGATTAAGACGATAATCTGATTGGAAAAAAAAAACTCCTGCATCCTCAGCATGAGCAATGAAAGTCCCCTCGTGGCTGACTCACGAGAAGAAACATAGCAACCTGTTGCTGCCAACACAACCTCGGAGCATTCTTCCCTTTTCTTTTCGCAGAGACTCAGCACTGAGGAGACCGGCTCATAAAACAAAGGATGATCTCCTTCCTCCAGAGGGTGGAGAGGGAAGATGTGGATCATACAGAGACAGGGAGACTTCCTACAGCTTTGGTAATGCCCCACCGTGTGTGCGCTTTAGGCCCTGCTTTTCGGAGAGAGGCCGCCGCGCTCGCGTTACTGGAGCACACTGCTGTTTTGATAATCCCGAGGAAAAACAAGACCCGCCGTGCACTATCTTTCTCAGATGGATCCTGTTCAACCACAACAATTTATGACTGGCTGCTGCCGGAGCCAAGACGGGCTTTTCTTTTCTCGCAGACTCGGCCCATATGTGCAAAGCGACGGATGCACATCATCCTTCACTAATGGTTTTGTTGTCTTCTCGGTGCCAGCGTTTAGCTCTGCCAGTCTGCTGGAAAACAACCGAGCCGCAACACCGAGTTAATTTTACCTCCCTGGATCAATGAGCCTGGCTGACAAGGCCCCAGACAGTTGGAGATGTTGTCAGCGCACACCCTCAATCACGGCCTCGTACCTGCGGAGGCTAACTGGGCGATTAGAATCAGATAATGACAGCAATGAAACTGGGAGTGTTGGGTTCTAGATAAGAGGCAACAGAATTTCAGGGTCAAGACGCTATTGCTCTGTGAGCTTGTGAATTATAGCTTTTTAACCGAGAGCCTGGTGGAAACGCCCTCTAGGCCACGCCTGTCAAAGTTACCGAGATCTGAAACTTTGCAAGCTCTTGTTTAAGATTCAATGTTCATGATTTTATTGCAGCTATTATCTGCAAGTGATACTAAGAGCCCAACTGGCTCACAAGCCCCATGATAGGACTAATCAGAACAACCATTCAGTTACTGTGTGAACAGACAGTCACCCGGAGGAAACCCACGCAGACACAGGGAGAACACACCACACTCCTCACAGACAGTCACCCGGAGGAAACCCACGAAGACACAGGGAGAACACACCACACTCCTCACAGACAGTCACCCAGAGGAAACCCACGCAGACACAGGGAGAACACACCACACTCCTCACAGACAGTCACCTGGAGGAAACCCACACAGACACAGGGAGAACACACCACACTCCTCACAGACAGTCACCCGGAGGAAACCCACGCAGACACGGGAAGAACACACCACACTGCTCACAGACAGTCACCTGGAGGAAACCCACACAGACACAGGGAGAACACACCACACTCCTCACAGACAGTCACCTGGAGGAAACCCACGCAGACACAGGGAGAACACACCACACTCCTCACAGACAGTCACCTGGAGGAAACCCACGCAGACACAGGGAGAACACACCACACTCCTCACAGACAGTCACCCGGAGGAAACCCACACAGACACAGGGAGAACACACCACACTCCTCACAGACAGTCACCCGGAGGAAACCCACGCAGACACAGGAAGAACACACCACACTGCTCACAGACAGTCACCTGGAGGAAACCCACGCAGACACAGGGAGAACACACCACACTCCTCACAGACAGTCACCTGGAGGAAACCCACGCAGACACAGGGAGAACACAAAATGTACTTATACTGTGTTTTTGTGCAATGTATAATTGTAATTCAATTAATTTGAGGGTAACTGTAGCGTAGTATTAACAATGGCCGATTTCATTTGATTCAAATACAAACAACCTAGAAATGAAATAGTTTGAAAATGGTGAGTGAGAAGATTTTAGAGGTCACTTAGTTATGAGTTCCATCAGGATATTATTCACAATAATATTCACAATAATATTCACATCTCTAAAGTTACAGATACAGTACAATGAATAAAATCCAGATGTTTCAGCACAGTAACTGAGTGTGGCCTAAGCATTACTACAACAAACACTTCACCAAACACTGCTCAAATTACTTATTTAATAAACATATGTTGTTATCAACATTATATCCATTATATTTGCACAATGCGTGGTCGAGCAGAGGACAAAACTACTCCTTTTGATGTTTGTCTTTAAAGTACAGGTTGCTGGGACACAGTCTATCTAGTGTCTTGGTCTCCATGCCAACGCTGGAAACAGTGTTTGTAATGTCAGCAACCGATTGTAAAAACAGGGAAGGTAGGTAGTTTAATGTCATAGCCTTGAGACTAATCGTGTTGGTGCGAAAGACACGAACGAGTCTAAATAAATTGCATAATCTCAAGCTGTGTTTGAAACAGTCCCCCACTCCCTATTCCCTACATTACTCACTATATAGTGCACAATAATAGGGAACTGGATTTACAGAGGAGGACAGTGATTTAGGACTGTATCTCATGTGGGTTTTTACCAAACAAGGCTCTGTATTGTAGAAATCTGCTTCAATTACAGCACACAGGTGTACGCCGCTTACTGCAGTGCCTTGTGGGATTGATATTTGACGTCCCCTTTCCTTCATCAGTAAAACCCCTGACAACTCATCTCTGTTCAGAATTACAAGGTGTTTATGTTATTTCTAGAATAAATAAAGTCCCCTAAAGCCCGAAATATGAATATGCAATTAGTCGCCGCCCTTAAATCCCTCTGCCACTCGCCTGTGATTTGGGAAGCTTGAACCGACAAATCGATGTGATTGGCTCTTTAGGTGTGTGACATAAGAACCCCTAGCGGTCTCGGTCTGTGTTTTTGGAAGGCTGCAGCTTCAAAGCGGATCTGACCATTCATTTCGCTCATGAAGCGTATAAACACCACCACACGCACATGCTAACAAGACTAAACACTGGGTTTCCCCTGGAGGGGGTCTTTAACAGTTTGGTAAATATCTTTCAATGAGAATATTCTGTGTTTGTAGCATGTGGCAAGTGATTAGACTGGTAATGAGCAACACGGAGCAATATTATTTTTGTTTGTGTATCTTAGCAGCTGGCGCACTGAAATAAGCCCTAGGTTTTAATAAAGGCTGGACGGCTGAAGCTAAGAAACTCCAGAAGCAGCTCCATGGAAAACTCTCTTGTTTATTGCTGTGTTATAAATGATGGCGGCATTGATTGGTAATTTATGAGAACTTTTCTTTTTTTTCACTGTTTGGAAGCTGTAAACTTTTCTAATAAACAAAAGGAAAGACCTGCTCTGGCTGGAGTCGATTCTTCCAAACACATGGTGTTAGTTTCGCCCCGGTGTGATGGCGGCCTTGGCCTGTGTGTAAGCACCAGCGGCACTGTTTGACATGTTCTCCATACAATGGTGTGACAACAATACGGAGGAGCAGGCGGCTGTGGAGTCACGGAGGGTTCGCCTCGCTCCGAATCAACAAGCACTTCCCGGTCTATTCAGGTGCTAGAGGAGGCATGAATAGCCATTCACAGGCTAAGGCAGAAATCTGCAAACACACACAGACCTCAAGTGCCAGGGATAAATGCGCAGGATGTCGGTACGGGAGGAGGAAAGAGCGATTTGCATTAGTCCGGGCACTTAATGCAGGACCTGGAGTGAACCAGTGACCGGGGCGCACAGTGTAATGAGGTTACGGTATTCCTCACACTGCTCAGACTCATAACCGTGTCGAGTCTTCTGGGAGTTTAAGAGTGGGGAGAAAGACAAGGGCAGTGTATCCAATCTAAACTTTGAAATATAATCAGGATTAGTGCTGGGCGTTATGAGCGCGAATCAATATCACGATTAATTGTACATTTGAACACAATAACGATTAATGGACGATTATTTAGTTTTTGGATTTTTGACCCCTCGTAGTTCAGTGTCGAGGCCTGTGCTGTAAATATGCTCCAGTGTTAAAGCTGGGATGTTTTTTATAACGTTGCTGGGAGCTTGTTCCGCTCTCGGTTTTGAGAACTGTTTATATTCGGTGTGTGATTGCGCTTTGGCTGTGATTTTCTCAGCGTTTACACTTGACTTTTTTGTCTTAATTATAGTCAAAACACAACACAACGCTGTGTTTTTCTTTGGTACGGGCTGCTCGAGTTGCTCGGTTGGCCTCGGCGTTTAGGTTCTCCTCCACGTGGCAGATAGGGGGCAGAATCACGCGACTACAGCTTGGTAGCGTGGTTTTAAAGGGGCACAACCACACAAACACACAGTGGGGACATATCAGAATAAAAATAATCTGTATAAACGACATAGACAATCGACATTCACTTAAAAGTACTGAATGTCAGTTTCGATAATTTGCGATTAATTGCCCAGCCCTTAATCAGTATCATAACACAATGCTATTCGCTGAGGCCCAACTGATATA
This sequence comes from Hoplias malabaricus, assembly GCF_029633855.1. Lineage (NCBI taxonomy): Eukaryota > Metazoa > Chordata > Actinopteri > Characiformes > Erythrinidae > Hoplias > Hoplias malabaricus. The sequence continues at coordinate 38,646,807 of NC_089813.1, forward strand.
TTCATTTGACAAAAACATCAGCCGATATCAGCCATGAAATTTTCGTTAAGTCATTAATATTAATAATAATTTGTGCATTTTAGATGTTGAAGTATATGAAAATAATGTAGCTAAATATTAACGTAATGTAACATATTTTAGTTAAATAACTCAAAATCACTGACATTTCATCCCAACATCACATTTAATATGAGAACATGCCACAGTAGTTATGATTCTACGTGGATTATTTAAAAGAGACATATTCTCCACCTTCTCCACAAGGGAACAGTTCATCGGTGATTGGCTTTTGTCAAAACACCACAAGGAGCAGCTTTCACCTCCCATCTAAACAGCCCTGTTCAGAGCATCCACTTTCAGCGCCTGTTCCTTTAAATGTTAATGAGCCACTCCCTGTTCACCCTGACCCCGAGCGCACAGCAGTGAGGAGCGAGGAGGAAGTCTGGTTTTTAGCCGTTTTCGCTCGGTTCTCTTTCTTCTCCGTTCTCGTTTTCTCTGTTTTTACTCTGTGCTCTTATTTCTCCACACTCGTTGTGTCAGTTTTGCTTCATTTGAACCTCGCCTTTGCGCTCTCAGATAAATGCAGACTTAGCGCTGTGATTGGTCAGGGGGCGGGGCGATCAGGAGTGGACTGACTGATCACAGTCTAACTGACTCATGTTATCCCATGTTTTCTGATTTAGGAAAAGCAGTCGTCTTGCTTCACGGTGTGTTGGTTGGTGGGCTCTAGATCCACACATTAATGCACACATGCACAGACCAAGTGTCTCTTTTACAGTATGTCTCCTTAAAGACTTAGAACAATTCAAGTGTGTAGAAGATGCCTGATCAGCCCCATTCTCCCAAACAAGGGGAAATGTAAAGGGAAAAGTCCAGACAAGTATCGGCGGGGCTGGGGGACTGTCACTCTACTGTCCATGTCAAAAGACTGCGGGGGGAAGGAGGGCAGGGGGAGTAACACACAGAGAGAGAGAGAGAGAGAGAGAGAGAGAGAGAGAGAGAGAGAGAGAGAGAGAGAAAAAAAGTGGTGAGACAGAAGGAAGTCTATTATGATGCAAATCCAAGTGCCCAGTGCACTGTTTGTGGCAGGAAATTTAATTAGCAGTTGAGTAGCTACGATACGGACCAGGTGGAATGTAAAGAATGCTCTGATGAGGGGAGGCGATGGCGAGGGGGCGGGGCTTACGCTCAGGGTGCGACTGTGTGAAAAACATTTCATTTCCAGACAAGTTTTCACCTGTTGCTGAAGAGCATTTTCAAAGCCTGAAGGAGTGAAGGTGGGCGAGACAGAGAGAGAGAGAGACAGAGAGAGAGAGAGAGAGAGAGAGAGAGAGAGAGAGAGAGAGAGAGAGAGAACAGAAGTGTTAGAGAACACAAAACCTACATAAATTGAGGAAAATCAAAAGTAATAGAGAAAAAAGGGAAAGAAACATTGAGAGTGAGAGAAAATGAAGAGAGAGGGGCACAGGGAGAAATAGAAGACAGTAGAAACAACAGAGAAAGAGCGATAGAGAGTGTATTGACGGTTTTCTAAAGGAGTTGTTAGAAAAGCCAGTGATAAAGAGTAGTGGATGACAAGAAACGTAAAGAAGTCAAAGAAGGAGAGAAACATGAGACAGGAGAGAGAAAGAAGGAGGAAGAAATATAGGTAGGGAGGGATAGAGTTACTGAGAGAGAGAGAGAGAGAGAGAGAGAGAGAGAGAGAGAGAGCTGAATCACTGTTGGATTCCTCTCACAACCCTTTAAAGAGAAGATGAATACAAATCAGCTCAAGACGCTACAGGTATTTGATGAATCAAGCTATAACTCTCTCCCTCTCCTTCTCTCTCCCTCTCTCTCTCTCTAATGGCACATTCCTGGGGCGACTGTTTCCACAGATTCACCAAAACAAACACCTCACACGACTGATAAGGCGCACAATTACAGCTATAATTAGGATACGAGAAAGAGCTGGTATCTACTAAATATACGTGATTACAGTGATGGATCTGGCAGGTTTGCGTGCCACCATCCATTACCTTCAGTGTCCCCCAAAAAAGTCCCAGGGCCACAGAGTAATCAGCGTGACTCTGACAGACTTGGATGATCTTTCAAAGAACGAATCCCTCCTCAGCATTTTTATCCAAAGACGTAGTCTGCCACACATTTATCATCACACACAACTTCATCAGTCACCTGACGCAACTGGGGATCACATTAATTTCCTACCAATCCACACACTGTGAAACAAGACCACCCAGTCCCTTTCCTGTTAGCTGCCTATGTCTGTAGATATGGGATAAAACTAGCCGTTCTGATTCGGCTCTGTCTCCTACTTCAACTGCAGGTTAATCACAGCACAGGATCCCTGTTCATTTGAGACCTCTGTGCACTATGCTTTACACTTCAGGGAGATCTGTGTGGTTCATTCTCATTTAAAGCAACACTAGGTAGTATTTGTACCTTACCGTGACTACTTCAAAATCATTGTGATGCTTCACTGATGTATAATAGAGAGAATGGAGCCTCTGTCATTGCAACTCTGGGCTTAGCAGTGCAGAAACTTCACTATGTAGCTTCTGCGGGAGGGTAGGAAACCACCCACTTCCTCTTAATTTTAGGACAGTGCTGAGAAATGAATTACACTCTGCAGTCTCAAAATGGCGAGCTTTGGATCAAAAAAACCAAATGTAGTACCTTATGTAGTGTTGCTTTAAAAGGAACAGGCGCTGAAAGCGGGAGTGCTGTTTAGACTCTCCTGCAGGGTTTGATCCTTGTGGTGTTTTGACCTAACCATGTGAAAGATTTCATGTAAATGACTGAATTCACTGTTGCTTACTCTCCACATGTTCATTAAATTAATACCCATAATTCCAAAACACATTTGCAGACTTCTGGCCTAACTCTAAGCTCTATTCTGGCAGTGTGTGTGCAGTTACAGGGCAGTGAGGGCAACAACTCAGGGCACAGCAAGGTCAGCTTAGGAGGGGGCACTGTTACTACTCTTGGGCTGGGGTCTTCCACAGGGGGCTAAATACAGCAATTGTACACAGTTACACATACACACAGGATTACATGTGACTATGAGCCGTATCTGTACATCTACACCCCCTCCCACCCCACACACACACACACACACACACACCCCAGTGAGGACATACTGCAGCTGTCTGCTTGAGAGATGAGCCCCGCCACAGACGAGGACATTAAAAACTCACCACGGTATAAAGTTACTGTGGACACGGCTACAACAATCACAGAGGGCAGATGCCTGACGGGCCGGGGTCCAGAACACATACACTTACATCTCCAAAAGTATCACGACACACCTAGATACAGGTGTTCAGTGCCGTGCACAGCCTGTACCACCAAACCGGGAGCTCTGGAGCAGCTGCACATGAGCCCGAGGTCACTGCTAAGTGGTATAACCCCCCCAGTCATCAGGTTTTGAGCGGGGGAAATAGAGAGATGAAGCTCCGTGCAGTAAATCTGAGAATAACCATGTGTCACGGTGGCTGTGTTTTGCGATTGAAATGTTGCCACAGAAATAATTGTGATTAAATGATGTTATTATAATTTATAACAATTTTATGCCACTAATAATAATATGATATCATAATAATGTAATCACACCCCTTTAAAGAGCAATTAAATATTAGCAAAAAACGTAATTAATTAGTGTGTTAGACGTTTTATTCATTAATTCATTATCTGTAACCCTTATCCAGTTCAGAGTCGCGGTGGGTCCAGTGCCTACCTGGAATCATTGGGCACAAGGCGGGAATACACCCTGGAGGGGGCGCCAGTCCTTCACAGGGCAACACCCACACACATTCACTCACACACTCACACCTACGGACACTTTTGAGTTGCCAATCCGCCTACCAACGCGTGTTTTTGGACTGTGGGAGGAAACCGGAGCACCCGGAAGAAACCCACGCAGACACAGGGAGAATACACCACACTCCTCACAGACAGTCACCCGGAGGAAACCCACGCAGACACAGAGAGAACACACCACACTCCTCACAGACAGTCACCCGGAGGAAACCCACGCAGACACAGGGAGAACACACCACACTCCTCACAGACAGTCACCCGGAGGAAACCCACGCAGACACAGGGAGAACACACCACACTCCTCACAGACAGTCACCCGGAGGAAACCCACGCAGACACAGGAGAAAACCCACGCAGACACAGACAGTCACCCGGAGGAAACCCACGCAGACACAGGGAGAACACACCACACTCCTCACAGACAGTCACCCGGAAGAAACCCACGCAGACACAGGGAGAACACACCACACTCCTCACAGACAGTCACCCGGAGGAAACCTACGCAGACACAGAGAGAACACACCACACTCCTCACACAGACAGTCACCCAGAGGAAACCCACGCAGACACAGGGAGAACACACCACACTCCTCACAGACAGTCACCCGGAAGAAACCCACGCAGACACAGGGAGAACACACCACACTCCTCACAGACAGTCACCCGGAGGAAACCCACGCAGACACAGAGAGAACACACCACACTCCTCACACAGACAGTCACCCGGAGGAAACCCACGCAGACACAGGAAGAACACACCACACTCCTCACAGACACCCGGAGGAAACCCACGCAGACACAGGAAGAACACACCACACTCCTCACAGACAGTCACCCGGAGGAAACCCACGCAGACACAGGGAGAACACACCACACTCCTCACAGACAGTCACCCGGAGGAAACCCACGCAGACACAGGAGGAAACCCACGCAGACACAGAGAGAACACACCACACTCCTCACAGACAGTCACCCGGAGCGGGAATCGAACCCACAACCTCCAAGCCCCTGGAGCTGTGTGACTGCGACACCTACCTGCTGCACCACCGTGCCGCCCTTAGACGTTTTAATTAGGATAATAATATATATAAATATAATCAGTAAATAAAACATAAATCAAAGGGAACCACTGTTTTAAAACAAAGTGCCGTAACATCTCCAGAACAGTATCGAAAATACTGTTGCTAATAATGTAAATAAATACATAAATAAATAAAAACACACACTCACCTACAAACATAAACGCAATGAACAATATTGTGTTCAGGAAATATTATCAATGAAGTTATTGTGACAGGCCTAACCATGGCTGCCATCAAATCCTCACTGCAAGGTTTTAACGTCTATTCAACGTAACGCCTAGCCAGTAGAAGTGAAGCAGAAGGAGGAGGAAACCTCAGAGGAAGTGTATAAGCAGGTGTGTATAAACATTCAAACAAAAGCCAAAGCCAGGGCCACCACAGCGGTCAAGCAAAGGTCAGCACGGCACCCACAGACGCCGGCCACTGATGCGTGAACACGGCCACAGGCCGCATCGATAACCAGCTTGATGCTTCACCGCTCCCCGGGACACGTGTTTGTGTTTGCCGGCGGCTGAGCGGCTTTGTAAAGTTTAAGGTGGAAGCTGCAGGTTGCGGCTCCACAGCCGAGATGCTATCTTTGTACGGTGTGTAAACGGAATAACTGCGCCGCTCAAGTGCGCTGAATTATTCAAAAAGGAGGTTCATTCTTTGGGTGCTGCGGGCAGTGACCCTGTGAATGACTGACCTGGCTGGAGGAAAAGCACAACCACGGTGCTTGGGATAGCGAAGAAAACAGGCCACACACAAAAAAGATAAATAAATAAACAAACAAAACCCAGTCTGATTCAGGGTAAAGGACATGAGAAAGCTCTAGCCGTGGTCGGTCAGGTTAGACATTTGGCATTTCACACCAGCTTATGAAACCAAAAAAAAAGGCTGTGGCCAAGACTTGTCCAGAAGATGTCTGACAAAAAAAAAGCACTGCTAACTGCGAACAGGGAAAACACAAACGTGTATATCATTATATATGTGTTATTAAATAGTCACCATTAACATAATGCTACCCGCAGGACTCCAGCACGAAGATATAGATAACAGGCCTGGGGGTGATGTGTGTGAAGACGTTCAGACTCAGGCTAAATATCCAGTGCTGCTGTATGAAGCTCCACCCCTTTAAAGGTGACTCATTTCAAGAAATTCAATCCAATAATCAAAACTGAATCCAAATCAGTGAATGTTTCCTTGCCATTTCCTAGCCCTTGTCTGTTTGCACGCGGGAAAAAGCTCCGGTGTTTGCACACAGCCCTGCCTCTGTAAATAGGAAAGAAACCAAGTGTCTCAGATCGATATGTTTCGGGCGTTCTCTCTGTGCGTCACTGGGTGAGCAACAGGGCGTTTGGATGGTGGAGAGACCTCCAAACATTGAAAAGCTCAATTTCTGCTCTATAGACGGCATTATATTTGCTGTTGGAGATGTTTAATTGACTCCACATTCAGAAGATCTCAACCTCTCCATGAAAGTAAACGCAGACCAAAACAGTTCGAGTCGCAAATGAGTTTCTGTGGCAATTCCAACATTGAATAAAAACTTGCAGACAAGTTACACTCGATGAACTTCATTTCTTACCTTAATTCCATATTCCACCTTAAAAGATGTGGAGCTTCTGAATGTAGACAAACAGGAGGGGGACGTTTGTTTTGCTGTGAGAAGTGTCAGTAGTGCTCCAAAATTATCTACACTGCCTTTAAAACTCAACAAAGCAATAGCATTTGGCACAAAAATTAGCTGTGACCAAGTTCAAGCACTGAATTCTTGGCCTCCAGGCTGGAGCTGAGTTCAACCCTCCACACACACACACACACACACACTCTCATGTCCACCGTTGGCCACTGACCTGCTTTGTGAGCCGAGCTTCATCCGCACTTCGCCGTGAGACGAAAGAAAACGATTATAATTCCAATTTTAAAAGAACAAATTACTGACTACTGAAAGCTTAAGGCTGAAGCCCCGAGGCTGGAGCTCTCTTTCCGTTACTCAGCCTGTATTTGTGTATCAAGTTGCCATGTAAACACACCAGCTGCTCTGCTTTTTGGCTGGCGTGGAGTTTCATTCCCGGTTCCTTTATTTTCTTTATGGAGGGTGTGTGTGGTGTGTGACAGAATTAAAAGCCTGATTCAGGCTCGGGCCGGGTTAGTTATCGGAGGGTTTTGTCAAAACAAGTGAACAAATGGTTTTGAATTTGCCTGCAGCTTTACGCTAATCCCGTCTTCAGATATTTCAACAATTACCAACCTATAATTATCTTTGCATCTGCGGCGCGTCTCGGCAGCGTTGTTGGGGATCTCCGATCGGACGCGGGTATGTTTTTGAGGGATGGGGCATGTCGTTTTGAGGCTGGGGGAAAAAAATCGGAGCTCCAGGAGGACATGTAAAAGTTAACGACACCGTAAATAAACAGCCCTAACCTTATTCTATCTGTGGAATTTTATAGTTTATTACCGTGCCTGAGCAGAAAAGTGGCGCGCTCTTTGGCCGGACACTACACTGGTCTGGATTCAGGCGTCTGGCCCCATCAATAATTAACCCCGATTATATGAATCATTCAGTCCTCGACAGGGAAGACGAATCCTGCCTGGAAATGCACCTGTGACAACATTTTTCATTACCCAGTCGCCAGATCCCAGTCTTCAGAGACTCGTGTCGCTCTGTAAAGATTGTTACTGGAGGTTTTCTGCTCCAGCAGCCCAGAAATCACCGACACACCTGACAGTTTACGTCTTAAAGGAACGTGCGCTGAACTCCCCCAGCCCTTCTGCGGCTCTCGAGAGGGGCCCTGTCGCTCTGCCAGGCTTCACACCCCAGCGACCGCTCTGACGGAGCGAGCCCGTTCCCTAACAAGAGCCGTCGGAGCAGGTGCTAATTGGGGTCTGACCGATACATCGTTTGGCTGATTAAATATACGGATATCACCTGGGAGATCTTTTAGACATTGGGCAAACACGTAAACGGCTACTCAGTGGAAACCCATGGAGGCACAGGAAGAACACGCCAAACCGTACCTACAACCTCAGGACCCTGGAGCTGTGCGTGTGACATTCTCTTCAATAAACCCCTGTGAATTTATAGAAAATAATCATAAAATCACAACCAAACGATTTCCCCAGTTTGTTTTGCCCTGGTCTATATTTGAAGATTTTTTAAAAACAGTATTAAATCTAACGTTAAATCTCTGAACAACCAGGGACGATATTAAGAGCTCCCAGAATGATTAGTCCCTTAATATTGTACCAGTAAAACTGCTCCAGACTTGGCGCTAATGTGGTGACTTATCAGGACCCTCCTAATATGATTATTGGGATGAGAAGGAGTTGCCGGTCAGAGTGGGTGGCATGTTGCATCAGCCCTGTCTCTCTGTATCCGTCTCTCTCTCTCTCTCACCGTCTCTGCCTCTCTCCCAATTACCCTCATTATCAGCCTAGCTTTCAGGGACACGGCCACTCGCGGCTAAAGAGAGATCAATAGCGAGGCAGAGGCGACACCTGGTCCGTGGGCCATTGTCATGAAGCGTGGCTCATTAAACCGCTCTCATCCACGCCGGTGTAGCATCGCCAGGGTGACACGTCTGCTACCCGCCGAATAAATGACAGCGGCTTCGGACGAGAGGAGTCGAGCCGTTGTCAAGGCCGTCAGCAGCCGACCAGCAGCTCCCGTGAGCCTGTCAGATATGAATACGGGGCATAATGCGTGATTTAATTTACACTGGCATCACTGGTCGGAACCAGCTACAATTATCACTGGAGAAATGTCACAGGCAGTGCTGGCTATTGTAACTCTACACACGAGGATAAAGGAAGCAGTACCTGAGTGCAATTAGGCTCTTTAAAATACCTCTGACCTAGCAACGCCGAGGTCTACAGAAGAAAGCCGAGTGAACGTTGTGTTGAGGTAACTCTCACGTTTCTGGTCAAATGAACTCACGTGGAGAAATAATGGTTTTCCAGGTGGACTTGAGATTGTAGCCCAGGATGAGGTTCACTTGGCTCTAATCTACAGATGGAGCTGTAATAATAGAGTAATAACACAAACTAAACAGGACTTAACAGTTAGCAATATGAGCAGAGACACGTCTTTACTGATGAGCTACAGGACACTAATGAACTTATCCCACACACCTGCCGCTGTCTACGAGGTTTTAAAAGGTGAGAATAACTCTTATAGACTTTTATTTTTTATTTTCAACCTCATTTTGAGGTTTGAATCAAACAAATCCCAAATCCCATCTCCGTGTCTATCAGGAATACTCTAAACTATGGTGATCTGTAGTCGTCATATGTACTACGGCCGGGCTAGTCGACGTAACCCTGGATTTGCTGTAACCCTTGTGTCTGTACAACAACAAATAACCAACGCTAAGCACTGAGTGTATATATTTACTACTCAAAAAAACAATGTATAAATGCCCTGAACAGAGCACGTGTTTAACCTCTCAGTCACCCCCCCCCCCCCCTCCACCATCTTAATGCCAGGAGATTTAATGATGCTATATAATTCCGGGTGAACTCATGGGCTAAAACGCAAAGCTGCCCACTTTAAGAGCGATGGCTGCCTCCTGAGTGCTGCTGCCGCTGCTTCTTCCCAGATTTAGTTCGGCTCCAACAACCTGTTGCCTCCGTCCGCGCAGAGACTGAGGCAGTTGGCTTCAGCCTGCATTAATCACTGCGCCGGAGCTGCTGCTTAAAATGCAACCCAGTAAGCATCTGTGTTAACGTAGGAAGCGAACATCATACACAACTGCTCTCTAAATGCCAGAGATGAGAAAGATAAAGTCACTTCACAGTAAAATTACTACAACAGCACAACCACAAACAGGGGGAAGTGAGGCATGTGTCGGCTCAAACCTACGTGTGTTTAATCTGGATTTTAAAACGCCTGGTGAGCTCGGCTTGCCTCTGGAATGCTATTCCACAGTTGAAGAGCCATCTTCCACCAACCGAGCCGTGTTTAAGCCTGTCCCAGCTGACTTTTTTGAAGATTAAAGCTTGAATTCCGTGTAAATCAATACTGTGACACTATAAATAACTGCAAACAAGAGAAAATAACACACTGCTATCTGTGTGTGTGTCACACTGAATGAATATATTGTATGTGGGTTCAGAAACCAAGGCTTGAGTCTCTAAAAACCCCCATTGTTGGGAATCTATTCCAGAGTTTAGGAGCCTATCTGAGACTACCCTCCTCCAGCAGCTGAGATGAGAGTGACCTGAGGCGTTTGTAGTGAGCTTGCTGCAGCTGAGGGAACTTGTTTTTAGGTCTGAATAGGTTTCTGAGGACGGAGTGAACCTAGGATTTTCAGGGTTGAGGGTCCACTGCGCTACCGACTGGGGCAGAGAGCTCAGCCGAACCGGACCTAGCCTAGAAGCCGAACAAGCGTAGTGCTTAAACATATCAACGGACAAAGTGAACCCGCTCTGTGACACAGAGCAGAGCTGAATTAACGTTAATATTAACCTCAAAACAAACCCAGCCCCAGCAGAGCTATCGTTAACCGCCGTTCGGGAACTTAACGTTAAAGTTACAACCCCAACCCACAGTGTTTAAAACTTTAACTCGCTGTGGCTAGCGAGGTGTTAGCTCCAGGCAACATCCCCTCACAAACCAACCGTTCTCAACTCGCGCTGAACTTAAATATTCACCCAGCGTAAACACGGACGAATAAATAACGACTTGGAAGACAAGAAAAGAGGTTTTCCGTTGTTTTGAAGCGTCCAAGTTAACGTTAAGTTGACCAAAGCCGACCAAGAGTCTGGTAGCAATAAAAAAACGACATTTAAGCACCGATAACCGACCACGTTCGTGTTAAATCCGTGTTTACGAGTCAGTAAAAATATATATATTCACCTTATGAGTTCTGCCTCTCTGTGTCTATGTCTCTCGCCCCTCTCCCTCTCTCTCTCTCCGGCTGCTGTTGCTGAGTGTTGCTCCGTTGGTAAGTAACTGTCCTCCACGGCTACAGTCACTATGGCGCTCCGGGGGTCTCGCGGCAACTGTTTGCTACCCGCTCCTCCTGCCTACGTCAGGGTCTAAGAACCCAGCTGGGGCGGAGCTAAAAGCTCGAGTCCACGCCCACCGCTGAGGAAAAAAAAAAAAAGTTCCCGCTGAAAAATGCCGCCAGAAGCGCGCGCCAGTACTAACCTGTTTCCCGCTCTGGTTATAAACAATATACACAGATCAGCCACTACATTAAAACTACTTCCTTGTTTTTATACTCACTGTTCACGGATTGTAATCCAACTGTTGCTCTGTGTACTTTGCTATCTTGTTCCTCCGTGGGTCAGGACACTCACGGGGCCACCTCAGAACAGGCATTATTATTATTATTTGGGCAGTTGATCACCCTCAGCGGTGACACTGACCGTTGGTGCGAGTGGATCAGACACAGCAGCAGCTACTGGAGTTCTTAAACCCCTGTTACAGCGGGACTGAGAATGCCAGTAGGGGTCGCTAGGAGAGAAAAAATGTGAAGAAAACCATGTGCACAATGGTTTATTAATCTATACTCTTAGGTTTTTAACCTGTAGCCTCAATTTAGCAAAACCGCAGATTTGTATAAAAATTGGATAACATATATTTATATATATATTTTAATTTCGTACATATTTTTCTGAGGGCGGCACGGTAGTGCAGCAGGTAGCGTCGCAGTCACACATCTCCAGGGGCCTGGAGGTTGTGGGTTCCATTCCAGCTCCGGGTGACTGTCTGTGAGGAGTTGGTGTGTTCTCCCCGTGTCCGTGTGGGTTTCCTCCGGGTGCTCCGGTTTCCTCCCACAGTCCAAAAACACACGTTGGTAGGTGGATTGGCGACTCGAAAGTGTCCGTAGGTGTGAATGTGTGTGTGTGTGTGTCTGTGTTGCCCTATGAAGGACTGGCGTCCCCTCCAGGGTGTATTCCCGCCTTGCGCCCGATGATTCCAGGTAGGCTCTGGACCCACCGCGACCCTGAACTGGATAAGCGGTTACAGATGATGGATGGACATATTTTTCTGTCAGATAACCACCATGCGAAATATTTATGTGTGTGTGTGTGAATAAATTTGTGATCTACTGAAACACACATTAGTGATGGGTTGTTTGGTGTGATATGTGACAGTTGTTCACTGGAATACAAATATCCAGCCGTTTTTACTCCTGTTTACAAGGCCATAAACCCTCTGGGACATTACTGGCCATGTGATGATGGGATAGTAAACAGAAATAGGTGATGAGAGTACAAATCTGTTACAGATCGATCAGTTTACAGATCTGAGGGTACAGTTTTGCTAAGTTCAGAGTACAGTTTACAAACTGAGAGTATGGATTACTCAACATGTTCCTCTTCAGATTTTGTTCTCCTTAGTGACCCCCAACGATCTCTCAATAACGAGAAAGTACTGTTATTAGGAGTATTTTGAAATATCAAGTTTTGATTTTGATTGAAAATCACCAGACAAGAAGAAGCCACACATCAACCCGTGTGCCAGCTGTGATTTAAGGCTGAGAACATCTGCCTCATTTTAAGAGTAACATGATACATAGGTGTTAGCCTTCCAAAGTGACTCACTGATGCCCAAACGGAACGTTTCCAACATCATCAACAGCAGCGCTTTATCCAGCCTTTGTTTTCTTTACTGGGACATATTCTTTTACTAATCAGACCAATACATTCCTTTCAATGTTTATGTTTTTACTGCGTTTTTTTAACTGATGAGCAATTATTCACTAGTTTTCTGTATGAAATTATACAATCTTAACATAAAATAAACAGTTTCTGCAAATAAACATCATAAACACCGTGTGTTATTTGGGAATTATACTTTCCACCTTAAATTATGCTGAGTTTATATTGCCTTTTAAGGTGGAATTGAAAATTGGAAAAAGAAAACAGTAAAGGAGACACTACCCTTTATTTTCCTTTACTATCCGACATTTAAAAAGTCAGAGTCTACTTTACTCAGTTAGTGCTCTCCTCTGAGCGTGTTGAGCTACGGATGAAGCAGTTTGCAAAAGTTTGGCTGTACAACAGTCTGAAAAGACTGTAAATGCCTACATTGAGGCGACACCCGTAATAACACTGAACTTCCTTAAAGAAAAAGCAGTCTTTATTTGTGTGTAGATCCAGCAGATTAAACAGACTTGTTTATTATTATTATTATTATTATTATTATTATTATGTGAAATTATGTCGTATTTCAGAATTGTGAAAAGATTTTAACCCATTAATATCATTATCTGAGATTAAAAAACAGTGGTGCCCTGGACCTGAGCCCAAATCTAAAGAAATGGTGTGTCCATCTAAAGGCTCTGTTTCACTGCCACACAGCTCAGGGATCTGGGTTATGAACTTTGCCTCAGGTCACGGTGTGTGGGAGGGGTGGTGTGTTCTCACCTTGTCTGTATGGGTTTTCTCCAGGTGCTCTGGTTCACCTCCACAGTGTAAAAAAGTGAGTGGGTAATACTCTGTGAAGGGTCTGGCACCTGTCCAGTTTCTGTTTATAATTGTTCTGGGTCAGAAGAGGAATGAATTAATGAATTAAATTTATATAATTAATCTAATACTGTGATTTGGTCTCA
>NC_089813.1:38663349-38758349 GCF_029633855.1 Hoplias malabaricus
ACACACTCTATCAGATTATAGATAAATAAATAGATAAAATACTCCACGTTTTATTTAGTCTCAATAATAAATATCACCCCAGCACTAACACTAACCCCAACACTGAGGATCACCCTAACCCTAATCACAGCCTCGACACCTGGCTTCACTCTAACCCTTAAACTAACCGTGATCCTGAGATCAACCTCAGCATTTAACATTCCCCTAACACTAACCCCAACCTCAGCATGAGACATCAAGCTAACCCTAACCTTAACAGTGACTCTGAACCTAATCCAAACCCAGCACCTTAACACTGAAATTAACCAGTACTCTAAAAAGCAAAACAAACAACAAACTAACTAAATAAATAAATAACAACTGGGAGTCATCCGCAGGCTAGACCCCAGGGCATTAACATCTCCTTCCCCTGACTTATTAATTCATCCGCACACACTGGTAATTTGTTGCAATGCCAAGGGGTGAAGGGATGTCACCATCAAGGCTCCATAAACAGTCAGAAAACTTAAGTATAAAGAATGAGATACAATTTCAAAGGGGGATGTTATGAAAAACACTCAAATTTTCAGTGCATTTGGTGTGTGTGTGTGTGTGTGTGTATGGTGTGTGTCCAGATATGGGTTGGCGCTCTATTCTGGGTGAATCCTAGTGCCCGATGCAGTCCTCCAGGTGGGAAGTCGTTCAGCTGCCAGCATTCCTTACCAGTGTGTATGTGTGTGGAATGAATGTTGAATGCAATGGCGTTCTGTGCAGTGTCTATTCTAAAGCCCCCTCGTGTGTCTAGAAAGGTGCTATATAAGTAAGAGGATAAATAATTAAAAAAAAAAAAAGTAAAAAAGTATCTGGAGTGCTAACAACTGGCTTCCGATGCCAAGTGCAGAGACTTTATAATTGCCCCGCCCCCGTGTCTGAGACTCTCCAATCACAGAGCTGGATTAGCGTTTATTTGGGGGCACAAACAGATACAATAAACATGGAGAAATAAGAGTACTGAGTAAAAAAACTGAGAAAACGAGAACAGAGAAGAAAGAGAATCAAGCAGAAACGGCTAAAAACCAGAGCTTCTGCTCCTCGCTCCTCACTGCTGTGCGCTCGGGGTCGGGGTGAACAGCGAGGGGCTCATTATCATTTAAAGGAACAGGCGCTGAAAGCGGCCATTTTGTTCAGAGCTGTTTACACAGGGGGAGAACGCTGCTAAAGGGGATCATTGTGGTGTTTTAACCAAAGCAAGCAACAGACATTTCATTAAGATCCAGAACTGGGCTCACTTGTGCAGACGAGGTAGAATGAAGCACTGATAAAATATGATTCAAGTTCGTTGTGAGGTGCAGTTCTCCCACAGAGCGAGAGATGGCGCTGGGGAGTCATTGCTCATGATTTGGCGCCTCACGTTTCTTTCGGCTTCTTAAACAGAGAAGAGAGAAGTGAGAGAGATACTCTTCAGCCTCCAGCAACGAACACACACTTACTGTCTCTCTCTCTCTCTCACACACACTCACTCACTCACTCTCACACTATATATATATAACATTTCAGGACCTTGTTTCCTTTTTCCTCTTTTCTCACACTTCTGACCTCTGGTGAGTAAAGTTAATACATTCTTTTTCTCTGTGGTAATTTACTTTAACCTTTCACTTATAATGTTTTTAATTTTTTTGGTTTGAGCAGATTATTCTTTCAGAATTAACTAACAATTATGAAAAAACCGTTTTCTGTTAATTACCCTTAAAAACAGCATGTGTTAATTTGGAATTATGAGTTCCACCTTAAGCAGGGCTTTATTTACATTGACTTTTAAGGAGGAATCGAATAATCGAAATGGAAACAGATTATTGAGACACAAGCTTTTGTTTTCATTAACGACGCAGGCTTTTATGTTTAAAACCCCTATAAATAAGACAATTTAATGGTTTAATCTGCATTATATATGTGTTTTTGACATTTTAACAAAACTATTGGCAGAAATATTCGAGAAATATTCGAGACACACTGAAAAATAGTCACAAACCATAGTGAACATTTACTGTCAGTTTTTACAGCCACGCAGGAGCACTATGTAGTTCACTGTAGTCCGTCTGTTGCCCTGCATACTTTTATTAACCCTCTTTCCCCCTGTTCTTCAGAGCTCTGGACCCCCACAGAGCAGGTGGGTGACACTGGTGTGGTGGTGGTGTGTTAGTGTGTGTTGTGCTGGTGCGAGTGGATCAGACACAGCAGTGACTGCTGGAGTCTTTAACTCTGTGAGACGCGGTTAGACCTCGTTGAAGAACAAGGTGAAATGAGGATAACCAAGTATGCAGAGCAACGAAAGGAATTCATTCTGTAACTGTAGAAGTGTAGAAAAGTCAGTGTATGTTCAGTGGAGGTGATATAATGGAGGATTAATTGTCCGATAGTTTCATTTTGCTGTGATGGGTGTGTTTCATAAACACTTGACTAAGCTTAGGTTGTTGTTGATAGTAAACAAAATATTGAAGGATTTCCAAACACAGATTAAAGCCCAGTGTAATACAAAAAAGAGTTTTGTTATTGTTGATAGTCCAGTTTAAACTTGGATTACCTATAATCTAAAAAAAAAAAAGCAAAAAAATAAGCAGTGTCTCTTTTCACCTCATTTTCCAACACTGTTAGCGTAATTACCCCAAGTTCCAGCCACTTTAATTACAATATTGGAAATCTTAGCTAACTGTAAATAAATAGAAGTATTTTACTCTCTCAAATCAACATTTTTCAGGAGTCAAATATGTGAAGACTTGCTTGACTTTGAAAGAAAACATGTTTTTAGATATAAGCGCTTTAGTTTAAGTAGGTGCTAATACTGCTAAGATTACTAGCGCCCCCTAACTTCGGCCACCTCCCCTGCCTGTGACAGTCAAACTAGACCGTTTCTACCACATTCAGTGGCTTTGAGAGGTTCACAATGAGATTAAGTTTGTCCTGTGTTGGTATCCGTACTCTACATGTAAGGATTAAAATGGCGGTAGATTTTCCCCTCAGAGAAAAGGAAGCTAACCGCTAAGCTAACTTTTACACTGAGGGAAATATCTGTCGTGAAATGGAAATGTGTGGTGTTCTACATGTAGTTTTGCACACAACCAATTACAACACTGTTAGAGACACTTAAATATTGTTTAGATGTGTGATTTCTTGCAAGACTGATGTTTAAATGCCCTACTAAGGCTTGATCTTATATTTTATTGTTTTACCCAATGCGATTGGCGAAGAGAGAGAGCGGAATTGCACCATATACGGCAGTGGCCGGAATTCGGGGGAAAGACTGATAGGTGCTCCACATTTATGTGGCCATCTAATATCACAATTTTAATGGGAATGTCTGCCACTGATTTCACAGTGACTTCAGCTCATATCGCTTTAAACGGGCAGAGACCTACAACCCCAAAACAAAACAGACTATATTGTCTTTATTGTCTTTACAATATTGTTTGAAATAAAATAGTTTACATCAACAAACTTTACACCCCCAAATGAATACACACCAGGGCTGGGCAATGAAAAACTTTATTGATTATATCGATAATTATTTTTCTTCTGTAATGTCCCCACTGTGTGTTTATGTACTGTCCCTTTAAAACCACGCTACCAAGCTGTAGTCACGTGATTCTGCCACATGGAAGCAACGTAAATGCCGAAGCAGACCCAGTGACTCGAGCTCGTACCAAGCTCGGTTTGGACATGATGTGTTTTGACTACAATTAAGAAAAATTAAATTTTAAAAATAATCATTATTGTGGTAAAATGTACAATTAATCGTGATATTGGTTTGCGATCATATCGCCCAGCACTAATACACACATCGCAGTAAATCACTCAGCTCTGTATTTATTGCTAACTCTGCTGTCGGACCTCCACTGTTGAAGTGTACACCGTGTCTGTACTGCCTTGTGTGTTTATTTTACTGTTGTTACTTCATCAGAGAAATAACCTGACAGTGATTTACTGTTGTACACACCCCTGTATTGGTCCAATGACCAAGTGGAGCTGAGTTGAGTTGAATTAGAGCTTGTACAACATTGCTACAGTTGCTTTGGAAGAGCTCCAGTGTGTGGATATTGTGAGTAAGTGTGAAGTTGCATAAGCAACAGCAGTAATGGGTATTACAATACTGAGTTCGATACTGTGGTTGTCCCGGCGCTCGTGTTCTCCCTGCTCTTACAAAACGGGAAGTCTGGTGACTGGAGTATAGACCTCTATTGAGGCTCTGTCCTTATCTGATCATAGATGGTCACCACGTTCCCGTCGACGGTGCAGAGTAAATAGAAACAGGTGGCACCATGAATGGCAGGTAAATATTCAAAGGCTATGTTAGAGGTCTGTTAGTGGTCAGGCTTTAAATTTGGAGAGAACAGGATGACACTGAAGGCCGGAGAATGGTGTCGCTGTGGTTTCCTGTAAAAAGGGAAGGTTGTGTTGTTGTTCTGGTGCAGTGTGGTGTTGCTGGACTGAGAGCATTTATAAAGACAAAGCAGTTATCCTCTTCTCTGATCATGTGATGAAGCATTGAAACTCCAATCATCTTTGTCTTCCGTTTATGTAAATCAGCTGAGCACTACTGTGCTTTTAGGGAAATAACACAGAGGGTTTTTTCTGTTTTTTTTTTTTTTCAGCCTGATGTCTGAGAGGGCAATTTTCATCCTAATCCAAAGATGCCTTTAAAAGTTTGAGGTTTATTAACAGGCTGCTTGACACTAGCTTCAGTGTTGAAGACCTAAGTCTTAAAATATATATCACTGCTGTCCAATCAAAAACATGCATCTCCAATATAGCTACTTTATAGGAGTAAAAAAAACCTTGGGTTTCCTCCGGGTGACTGTCTGTGAGGAGTGTGGTGTGTTCTCCCTGTGTCTGCGTGGGTTTCCTCCGGGTGACTGTCTGTGAGGAGTGTGGTGTGTTCTCCCTGTGTCTGCATGGGTTTCCTCCGGGTGACTGTCTGTGAGGAGTGTGGTGTGTTCTCCCTGTGTCTGCATGGGTTTCCTCCGGGTGACTGTCTGTGAGGAGTGTGGTGTGTTCTCCCTGTGTCTGCATGGGTTTCCTCCGGGTGACTGTCTGTGAGGAGTGTGGTGTGTTCTCCCTGTGTCTGCGTGGGTTTCCTCCGGGTGACTGTCTGTGAGGAGTGTGGTGTGTTCTCCCTGTGTCTGCATGGGTTTCCTCCGGGTGACTGTCTGTGAGGAGTGTGGTGTGTTCTCCCTGTGTCTGCGTGGGTTTCCTCCGGGTGACTTTGGGTCCATTTTCTATTTGCTATTATTTGTTTACTCAGTGTTTCTTTGCTTGATTTTACACTGAATATTGTGGACATTTATTGCTAAATCTCAAAAACTCTTATTACTGAGCTAAGTTTCTGTCAGACTCCTGTCAGATGTTTACACCGACCCCTGGGGCAGAGGCTCACTTTTCAGTTTCTCGTCACTTTCCACATGGAGGCGTTTTCAGCTTGCCGTCAAACACTCGTGCACACACACACACACACACAAGCATACACACACACACAGATGCTGCAAACTCGAATAAAGCTGTGGTTTCTATCAGGCTGCAGAGTAAGCCCCTGTTTTACCTGTTGACAGATGAGGAGGCGCTTACTGAAAGAGGTCATGATGGTTTCTCAGAGAAGAGCTCAGAGCTGAATGAGTTGTACTTTGCATTTAAACAAACTAGAAATTCAGGATGGAGCTGTTGGGGCAGAAGTAAATTCCCTCTGAGTCGGCACGAGAAAAGCGTGCCAGCACTAATATTAGACTCTGAATCGGCCCCTGGTCTTAATCTGCACACGATCTGAGCATCCGCTCTCCGGGGACCCGTGGACACTGCTCTTTTGTTGGTGAATATATTTCGACAGTGGGTTGGTCTGTGGAGGGGTGGTTTACTGAAAGGGATGCCCAGCTGTTTCTCTAAATTCTAAGGGGAACTCTTAGAAAACCGGTTTAAAACAGCTTCTAAGAAATCGAATCTTTAGCTTTTGTTGTATGCCTTGATTTGAAGAGAGTCGCAGAGTCATGAACAGAACCACGTCTCGTACGTATCTCGGTATCTACTGATGGCTGTGAGGTCAGTCTGATCAGGGCTGTGTATAATCGGTGTATTCTCCCCACTACAGCAGTGTGTTTTGGGTTATTCCTTCCCGTTCTGCTCGGTGTGGATGTTGCGCGCGAGCTGAAGAACCCTTTGCAGAAACCTGTGAAAGCTGTGTGTTTTTAAGTTGCATAATGTGTTGCTCATAGTTTATCGGAATGCTCTGTACTCGACTCCTGGTCCTCAGTCAAATTGAAGAATGTAGTCCGCCACGTTGGGTGTGTGAACTGTGCTGGAGCTATCCACCTGTTTTTCAGATAGTTTTCTAATGAACTATAATTGTTTATGAGCCTAACGTGCATTGAATCTACATGGCTTCATTGTTTATTAATAGTGGTTACAATGATGGTTGTGTGACCTGGTTTGTTCAAAATACCACAAGGATCAAACCCCTGCACCTGTTCCTTTAAATGATAACGAGCCGCTCACTGTTCGCCCCGACCCGAGCGCACAGCAGTGAGGAGCGAGGAGCAGAAGCTCTGGATTTTAGCCGTTTTCGCTCTGTTCTCTTTCATCTCCGTTCTCGTTTTCTCCGTTTTTACTCAATGTTCTTAGTCCGTGTTCGATGGTTTTCACTGTTTAACCTCGTCTTTGTGCTCTCGTATAAACACAGGTCCAGCGCTGTGATTGGAGAGACTCTGACAGTTTGGAATAATGTCATTTGGACAATTTGTTTGTCTCAGAACCATCACAACAAATCAATACCTCAGGCATCAGGCAGCATCTTCATGGCTGTTTCATGTATTAGTTACGGTTTCAGGTTGTTGAACTTGTCTGGTTTACTTTGCAGCTTTTGTCTTGATAAGATCAGATCATGCTGAACGACTTGAGTCCTAGAACTGCGCAAGAAAAATAATGCAGTATCTGTTGCATTTTGAGATGTGGGTCAGTAGTAGGAGGTGTGTGTATATATGTGTGTGTGTGTGTGTGCACACGTGGCCATCTTTACGCTGATGTCAGGGCAGCTGCAGAGCGCTCTCCTGATGCAGCGTGATCCTGAGCTGTGACCTGTAGTAACCCCTGCATAACGCATCTGTGTGACCACGGCACCCACTGCTTTCAATGGAGCAGCGCTCACCATATTTGGGCTCTGAGGCTTGTGGTGTGAGAGCTCTCAGCCAATGAGAAGCTGCAGGGTGTATCTCACACTGACAGGAGGCGGAGGAGGGGCTGGAGGCAGTCGGCTGAGGAGGGTGTGGCCTTTTTTTGAGGGAGGGGGGAGGGATCGCAGTTTGAAAATGAATGATGTTACACAGTGCTAGAGAAGCGGGAGGCTGCCGGCAGACACGGAGTCTTGAGTCATCTTCCGCTCACGGAGAACGAACGAGGGCGAACGACGAAGCCGAGGCTTTAACCCGAACCTTAAACCCCAGGATCGAGCAGCAGAGGCTCTGAGGATGCAGTGTAAGTCTAGTTTCTGTGATTATCCGCCGGTTCCTGTGGAGTTAGTTGCCGGGTGGACGTTGGGCGTGACTGGCCAGAGCTACAAAGACGTGTGTTTGAAGGGTCTTGGGGGGGGGGGGGGGTAGATGATCTCAGACCGGGTGTTTTTCCATATTGTCTTTTAACCTCCTTGTGTTTTGGATGTGCATTTAAACTCATGGCTCAAATATCAGCTCATGACCTTACAAATGAGCACCTGATATCAACACCACTTTCATTTCTGACTGTGACAAGTCAATGCTTGACTTTATAGTGATTTGTCAACGTACAGATGATGGTATTAATGACTGTTGGACTGGGCTTTGTTGCTTTTTCCTGCTTCACACTTCGATATTAAATAGAGACTGTGTTTTGAGGATAAATCGTACGCATTTCAGATTTGTGTAGATTGTATTTATGTTGGTGATTTAATGAATGTGAGAGTGTTTACAGGCCGTGGACCGTGCTGTTAACTGTATATTTTACTGTATGTAAATGAGCGTGTGTTGGGAGGGGCTCCAGATGGAGGATTTAAGATGGAGACAGCGTGACTTCCTTCATTTACATGCAGTCTTCATCAAAACACTGCTGCCAGCTCAATCAGGGCAGCTCTCTCTCTCTCTCTCTCTCTCTCTCTCTCTCTCACTCACACACACACACACACACACACACACAGAGTGAGAGAGAATGTTAAACTCAGCTCTACCAGCTGTAGATAATCCCCATATTTAAATGGTGTGTGCACAGACAGTGTCCTGTAGGCGTCAGCTCCCATTCATCCATTCACTCCATGGTGCTAATGGACACTCGGTGGGGGTCGGTGAGCCGTTCGGTACAGCAGTGGTAATGTAGCACATGCTTGTGATGGAAGTGTGTGTGTGAGAGAGAGAGAGAGAGAGGTAGGGAGTGGCTGAGCGGTGTGTAATTTGGATTCTCTCTGGTATTTGCCAAGGTCCCTCAGTGTGCACTGGGCCGTTGTTGCCTTCTAAACTATATTGATTGGTTTGGATGAAATCAGGACTTGCAACACTGTGGCAGACTGAAGGATGGTGCTCTTTCATGACTGTTATTATACGTTCATATCAATAAACTGTGACATTAGGTTTGATGCAACATCCTTGCACCACCATCGAACTTGTACTGTGTGAGTCACAGCTGTGTGTGTGTGTGTGTGTTGTGTAGGTCAGAATGAGCTCTGTGTGTCCTGTAATCCAGTCTTGGTTGTGTGAGGAACAGGGCAGCCTGTGTGTGTATCGTGTGAGTGGTCACAGGGGTGTGTGAGGATATCTTGTAGGTAGTGAATAAACAGAACACTTTTCTGTGGATTTCGCTCGTTTTCTGGAGTGATTTCGTTTGGGACGAGGTGCAGCAGCAGTGTGATCCAAAGCTAATCGTCCAAAGTATCCTCAAACGTTGTGGCTGTGTGCAAACATATCCTCACAAGCATCTTCACAACATGCGTATCTTAACAGTCTTCCAGTATGTGATGTGAAACTTGTCAGATTGCTCATCTGTACTCTGTTTATTAGGGGTGTGTGTGTGTGTCAGTATTAGTTTAGTGGTTTGTTTTGATGGATCTCCAGTGTGCAGTGAGTTTAGAGTGAATCCTCTGGTGCGCACTCAATTAATGCTCCTCGTGGAACATCTCCAGCGCATCGTACACACACACACACACACACACACACACAGAGAGTGAGAGAGATACAGAGAGAGAGAGAGAGAGAAATACAGAGGGAGAGAGAGAGAGAGAGAAAGAGAAATACATAGAGAGAGAGAAATACATAGCGAGAGAGAGAGAGAGAGAGAGATATAGAGAGAGAGATATATATATATATATATATATATATATAGAGAGAGAGAGAGATATATATAGAGAGAGAGAGAAATACATACAGAGAGAGAGATAGAGAAAGAGAGAGAAATACAGAGAGAGAGAGAGAGAGATATATATATATATAGAGAGAGAGAGAAATACATACAGAGAGAGAGATAGAGAAAGAGAGAGAAATACAGAGAGAGAGAGAGAGATATATATATATATATAGAGAGAGAGAGAAATACATACAGAGAGAGAGATAGAGAAAGAGAGAGAAATACAGAGAGAGAGAGAATGGAAACTACGCCCTGGAGTCATTATTAAAAACACCTCCCTGCCCCGCAGTCCTCAGAGGAGGAAGAATCACCAGACTGTGTTCATCATAGTCACTTTTTAGGGAAAGAAACCATACGTTTGTTGACACCTGGATAGAAACAAACAGAAGTATATCTGCCTTTAATTATATTTATATATTGTTATATTTTTGTTTTATATCAAAGTAACAACTGACCGTTCAGGAAAAACAAACATTATAGAAGGTGGTGGTTGTTGGACAGGTTCTGGATCAGTACCATCTCCACTACCAATATGTAAAACATTCCTGCGGTCTTCCTTTAAAGTCACATGCTAAGGCATTAATAATGGATGCCTCAGCGCACTTGAAGGAGAGCATTAAAACAGTTCAGTCCTCCTCCCCTGGGAAAAATGGCCAGCTGTTTCTTTCAAGCCCTCGTACCCTTGGGCTGACTGTGGTTCAGGCGGCTTCCTGTCGGCTGGACACATCCTGAGATAAATAAGTGGTCAGCAAACGGTCATCCTCTCTTCAACTCATCGTCCTTGGGCTGGTCACATGACACACAGCGGCCGTCGTACGACAGAGGGAGAAGGAAATGTGTGTGGACAAACTGTTGACGGTCTCAGAACAAACGATCTCCCGTTTCCCTCGCGCTCTGGGTCTTAATGAAACGTCGGTGACCTGCTTTGGTCAAAACACCACAAGGATCAATCCTCACAGCAGCGTTCTCCCCCTGTGCGAGGAGCAGAAGCTCTGTCTTTTAGCCGTTTTTGCTCTGCTCTCTTTCTTCTCGGCGCTCGTTGTGTGTTTTCTTTTCGCTCTCACGTAAACGTGGGCCGAGCGCTGTGATTGGACAGACTTGGGTGAAGAGATTGACTCACGGTGAGAATGTTTTAGGGCGGGGCCGAGCAGTTCATTATCATTTAAAGTAACAGACGCTGAAACCGGTCGTTCGGAACAGGGCTGTTTAGACGAGGGGGAGAACGCTGAAACCCATTAATCGAAGGACTGCTAGTGAAACTGACTGCAACATCAGCAAATGAAGTCCTGTTGTGGCTTTAGGTGCAGTTTGTGTCCTGGTTTTGGACGTTCCTTTACCCCCCGCTCTGTGCCAGTGCACGTCACAGCGGCACCACAGGAATGCGGGTATGTGTTTAAGGTGGGGGCCTGAGTTTGTAAATGAATGTGAATCCAGTGTGGCTTGTCCAGAGCGATTACGGACTGGAGTCCAGTGATTGTGGTCTGCTGGCATTGTTCTGGAACGCGGTGACGTGTTTCCGACTCGGAAACGACCGTTTCCTGTTTGAGACGGGGCAAAGCGGACATGCTCCGTCATCATGTGGAACAAACTCCCACCGGGCGTTTTAACAGTGAGAGCTGCTCGCTAATGTCATTTACCATCACAGCTCGTGTGTGTCCACGTCGTTACTGAGTCACCGAGCTCTCGATTTGTTTATTATTTAAAGGAAGCTAAAGCTCCAGGTGTGCTGTGTTTTTGTTGCCGTCTTGTGGAGACGCAGACGTTTTCACGGTTTTGTTTTTAAATGCTTTTATTTGAACACAGGTTTTTAATCACATTTTTACGAATGTATCGTCCCTAAAGGATAAAGGAATTTAGAGGAATGTGTTGTAAAAATATTTCATACAGAAGGGATATTATAATAGTGACTATGCCATGAAACTCAGCGCCGTCTTACAATTAAATATAGGGAGTAATAATGATTTTTTCTCATTATAAAACATTTGGAACGCTGCTGTTTGCTAAGTTCATGTGCTGTGTCATGTTTTTCCTCCAGTCTTTTATAGTTTTCAGTGCTGTATTCAGTGTTAGACGCTGGAGAGGTGACGTTTTAAAGACATTCATTGGACGGAAAATGTATTCATCAAATGAATATAAATAAACAAATGAAGAGTACACTTTACTGTATTTATTCTTCTTTACATTGTTTTGTATATTTTCCTCTTCCATTTTTAAAAGTTCTTTAAAAGTATTGAATTAATTGTGAATCACTGAAACAAACTGAGCAGTCAGTTACGGTTCTGATAGTTCACTCCCATGAGTAATATTCATTCATTCATTCATTCATTCAGTAACATCAGTGTTTCCCAAACAACACATGCACATCTTTTGCTTCCAAACTGGAATACACCCTGGAGGAGGCGCCAGTCCTTCACAGGGCAACACAGACACACACACATTCACTCACACACTCGGACACTTTTGAGTCGCTAGTCCACCTACCAACGTGTGTTTTTGGACTGTGGGAGGACCAGAGTGTGTTTTTGGACCGGAGCAACCAGAGGAAACCCACGCAGACACAGAGAGAACACACCACACTCCTCACAGACAGTCACCCGGAGGAAACCCACGCAGACACAGGGAGAACACACCACACTCCTCACAGACAGTCACCCGGAGTGGCACTCGAACCCACAACCTCCAGATCCCTGAAGCTGTGTGACTGCGACACCAACCTGCTGCCCTGAATTGAGTTTAAACATTTGTAATTCATACAAAGTTCTTATGGAACAAATCTTCTATACGGTGGTTTTACTGCTAATGAATTAAGTATTCATTTCCCCACTTTAGGAACCGCTGGTTTATTTAAATCACAACATTTAGTTGGTGATCTAGATTTGACCCCTAATAGCTGCAGTCGTGGAGGGTGTCGTTCCCTGGGGGGGGTAACTCCTGGGTTAACTGAGGTGACTATGAGCAGGTGAGGGTGGCATAGTTAGTCTTGTGACACACGCTGTTTATCCCTGGAACGTCTGCTGGGTCACGTGACCTCTGTATTCACTTCAGCGTGTGTGTGAGTGAGAAAAGCTCACTGCCAAGTCCTCAGCTTTAACACTGAACCTTCTGGAGCTGAGCGTACTCAGACATCTAATTGGATTTGTAGACGCTCCTCCTGACTCTCTGCTGTGTTTGTCTCTGTTTCCTCAGTGACAGCGTGTGAGCCCTTGACTATGTCCACTGCAGGAGTGATGGACCCTACAGGAGATGTTTTGCAGTCGTGTGGGACGGGGGACAGCCTTGCCTCTCTGGATGACCCTAACCTTGAGTCCACAGCCAAGTAAGTTTACGCTTACACTGACCCCATTAGACTTTAAAACAACGTAGCCGACGTGTGCTAGCGTAGCTTTGGGAGTCTTGCCCAAGGACTCGAATTGGTATATCTTATTATTCCCGTCTGAGCCGGGAATTGAACCCTAGTCTGCAGTGCTGAGGTCAGTGGTGTACCCTATTCCAGCATTTACTGGTTTCTGAAGTCAAAAGTTTGGGTACATTCTGGTAGTGCTTAATGAGGCTGTGACTGCAGTTTCACACTGTATTTATTTTTTTTTTTTAATAAAACGAGGTTACTTCATGGTCCAAGAAAATAGAATATCTATTGTTTTTAGCCTCGAATGCTGCCAGTTACTCACGGGACGTTTTGATTGGTCAAGCCTATCTTCAGACTGTTCCCTACTGTTACTGGTTATAGTTAGTATGTCATTTAAAATGACACTTTTTAGATTGAAAATGCAATAGGTAATAAATTGATTTTTTTGCCATAGGCTGTGTTCAAATAACAGGGAAGCCATTTTATACAATGAGCCGCACTTTGAAGTAAAGTTATTATTTATTTGACAAACTTAACATATTGTTTGAAAATATAAAACTGCAACTTGGCAAATTGAACGCGACCGTGACGTCGCTGGTGGACAACAGCTGAACAACGCCGCGGTAAAACACCGTTATGACTGACTGTTATGACAGTATCTAGCTAAATAACCAACATTATTCATGACAATAGCCTAGCAATAAGCTAAACTCAAATGTAGAGGTACCGTTATTCTTGTAAATGTGATCGAAGTCGAACTCGAATTCATCCGACACTATAAACCTCCGTAATGCAGCTACGTAGCCGAGTATAATCTGAGACACCGAGTTTAGCGAGTCAAGCTAACGTTAACTAACACCAACTAAAACAGGCGAAGTGAGTGTCCTTACCCTGTTTACCTCCATGTTACAGAGGCTCTTGAACACCTTTCGTTGGTGTCCTTACATGCCCATATTGTTGGAAAAGCGCCAGTGAAATGAGCTACAGATAACGGAGTGAGCGGATGGTCCTTTCCAAAGTGCCCGTTTAAAGTGGACAAATTTAGTCCATTTTCTGGATATTTTGGGATCTTTGGGCCATTTGTTCACAGATGTCCCACTGTACATTGAATGATTGCAGCCAAAAACAACACACCTTTTCATCATTTAGCATTAAATGAAGTGCAGCTTCTAGAGTTGTTGTCCACCATCTACGTCACAGGCAAGACGCCTATTAGAGTTTCCCAACACCGCTGGGGGGGGGCAACGGTCTTTTAAACCTTATTCCTTCAATTAGTAAGAAATAACATGTTTTCTGACGATCAATAAACACAAGTTAGGAACTCAAACTCCACTGTATTTATTTGTTTGACACTTTCATATTGCTGCTGCTTAGCCTTTAAAGCACATTGAACAAATCAGACCTCAGGTGATTACTGAACAGATGACACATGGGCCCGATAATCCATATACGATAATGAGCCACAGTGGAAGGAGCCCCAAAGTAAAAAAACAATACACACAATAAACACATGAATTAAAGAGAGAAATTAGACAGTACATTAGATACAGGTAGGTGTTGCCTATATATGAGACAGGTTTATCAGTCCTGGGGTTTCAGGTGTGTGTGTAATCTACTAAAAGCACAGTCATTGTTACATTCATACAGAGATTCCCATGATGAAATTTCTCCTAAAGCCCTGATAGTCTTAGTGTACCCTCCCAATGCAGGTTTACGTGAGCGTATGTGAGCACACTCATCGTTACCCTGCATCTGTAAACCTTTCTGACCTTCCTCAGAGCACTTTAGATCAGAAACACTGATCTGTACTTCTCTCTCAAGGAGATAACATGGCCTCTTCCTTCGAGTGTTGTGTTGGGGAATGCTGCAGGTCTGGATTTCCTCTTCCCAGTCTCTCCTCCCTCATTCTTTTTTTTTCTTCATTCTTTTGCAGTGACTCATCAGAGGAGGAGTCCGCATGTGAGAGAGAGGAAGAGAGCAAGGCCATGGAACACAGTGCACACACTCAGTCAGGTGAGACACTTCTCTTCTCGTATGGAAAGCTTATAGAAGTTCAGCTCAGACTGCGAGAGGGCAGCAGCTGCAGAAGCGTTGGATCCACAGAAACTCGTTTTCTGGGGGCTCTCCAGTATCCTGGCTTTAGATTCGCTTCTTATAACCCCAGCATCTGTGAATTTCAGGGCAATGAGACCAGAGTGTCCCTCCTGGAGGAAGTGTGTGAAGGGGAAACAGGGAGAGCCCCACACACACTCCTCCATTCATGCACTCTTCCAGATACAGCTCAGTTTCTTTTCCCTCTCGGGATCTTCATTGTGAAGCTGTTAAATCGTAAAGGAGACCCAGGGCAGTGAAGAAACAGCACTTTCTCCTCCCACAACATTCTCTTGAGTGAGGCGCCTAACCCCCAACAGCTCCCCATGGATGATTTATGAATCAGAATAATTGTGTTACATATAGTAGCTGAGTTTATTATTATTTTTTAATGAACTCTAGAAGGGAATTGAAATGGTTAACCCCTTAAAGGTGCGATAAGTAATTCTGATCAGCAGAAGGTAGCATTAGCACTGTTCATGCCTGTGGTTAGTATTTGACCCTGAGTGAGGACAGTGAACGCTCCGTGGTGTGTGAGGTCACACAGCCCTCCAATACACACCTCCCATTCCCTTATTTGTCTATGTACTCACACACAGCAAATAACAGGCCCCCGGACCTTTCCACTCCTTTCTCTTGAATGTGGTGTTTACACTGTGTTGGATCGTCCTGGACGAGGTCATCGTGCCGGTGGGTCACATGACCCACAGGCTGCTGAGTGGGCTGAATTTTAAGCTTTGTTTTTGGTGGATATCCGTGTAGTAAACACTCAACCCAACCCCCCCCCCAAATTGGGAATTGAATCGAGTGTTAGGCAGAAAGGCCCCTGAGTCAATCCCTTAGAACGACAGGTAAAAATGGAGGTTGTAGTAGTAAAGGAACAGTGATTTCTCCTCCCTCACCCTTCACTTTTTAAGTGCCCTTGAAAAGCTGGAAAGCAGCCGTTCTGAACAAGGCTGAAGATTGCTGCTGTGGGGTTTGTTCCTTGTGGTGTTTTGACCAAAGCATGTCACAGAATTGTGTAAACTTGTGGAAAATGGATAGAATACAACACCATTTTAAAAACGAATATAAAACCATATAGAAATGAGTGGGGCGGCACAGTGGTGCAGCAGGTAGTGTCGCAGTCGCACAGCTCCAGGGGCTTGGAGGTTGTGAGTTCGATTCCCGCTCCGGGTGACTGTCTGTGAGGAGTGTGGTGTGTTCTCCCTGTGTCTGCGTGGGTTTCCTCCGGGTGACTGTCTGTGAGGAGTGTGGTGTGTTCTCCCTGTGTCTGCGTGGGTTTCCTCCGGGTGACTGTCTGTGAGGAATGTGGTGTGTTCTCTCTGTGTCTGCGTGGGTTTCCTCCGGGTGACTGTCTGTGAGGAGTGTGGTGTGTTCTCTCTGTGTCTGCGTGGGTTTCCTCCGGGTGACTGTCTGTGAGGAGTGTGGTGTGTTCTCCCTGTGTCTGCGTGGGTTTCCTCCGGGTGACTGTCTGTGAGGAGTGTGGTGTGTTCTCCCTGTGTCTGCGTGGGTTTCCTCCGGGTGACTGTCTAAGAGGAGTGTGGTGTGTTCTCCCTGTGTCTGCGTGGGTTTCCTCCGGGTGACTGTCCGTGAGGAGTTGGTGTGTTCTCCCTGTGTCTGTGTGTGTTGCCCTGTGAAGGACTGGCACCCCCTCCAGGGTGTATGACAGGCTTCTGTCAGTATATTCATAAATATCTCATGCAGTAACTCTCAGGGAGAGATCTCAGAAACAACTCTTCAGTTGTCTGGTTTCTACCCAGGCCCATTCTTTTAGGTTTTTATAAATCATTAGGAAGCTCTTGTCAGTGTGTTTGGATTAGACTGCTGTTATATAAGGGTCAGTGAAAGTTCATATGGTCTATTTATGTGAAATGTAGTAGCACTGAGAACGTACTTAAGCCCAGGATGTGATTGCAGAGATGAATGAACTTTAGAAGTGGAAGGTCTTTGCTGCAGAAGCGTCCTCGTAGGGTCAGTGGCGCTGGGACGCGGAGTTGAGTCCAGTGTGGGACTGAACAAAGAACTAATGAGGTTTGTTCTGCTGTGTGTGAGAGACTCTGGGGTCAGTGCTCTCTGTTGACAGGCTCTAGCACAAAAACAGCCTGCTCCTGAACTTGTTTTTGTTTGTGTAATCGTGTTTAAGCCAGAATTCACCATTTACAAGGGTATCTCAACTCCGTAAATGCTTAATCAAATAGTTGATATTTATTCACCAACTACACACCCCCTAAGAGCTACAGAAATACAGACAGTTACACAGTGTAATCTACATTTTCCACGAAACATCTGTGACCTGCTTTGTGACTCGTGTCAAAAAAACCCACAAGGATCGAACACAACAACAGCGTTTTCCTGTGGAGTGTGTTGCCAGGCGACTGCTAAGCGAGAGAACAATGGCTGCAGGAGGAAGCACTGTGCAAGTTCAATTTCTGTAGGTAACAGAGCAAAGCCAGGGCTGTAGAATTGTCTGTCAGCACCTCATAGAAGATTGTGCAGATGGATCTACAGCGATGGGATCTTCAGCACCTCGTTTACATACGAGGAAATGTCCTGGAAAACGTTCTCAAAGATGAGGTCCAATAGTCCGTCCACGTAATCTGTCATACCAAAATGAGACAGCAGTGTAACGGTGTATTCAGACTTCAACTGTGGTGGTGTTTCACTGTGTGTAGGTTTTTTAATAAACCTCTCCAAACTGTGTCCCACAGCCAACGCCCAGCGCCCAGCGTCTCTGTCTCTGGCCGTGCCGGAGTTGGATCTGTGGACGACGCGAAGGGATGGCGAGGTTAAACTCAGGATGGGAGACTCTGGTGCTGCGGCCGAGCCTCCGGTCACTGTGCACCAGGCCTTCACTCGAGCTGTGGAGAGGTTCGGAAACTACACAGCGCTGGGCTGGAAGGACGGAGAACAGTGGAAGAAGTACAGCTACAGGGAGTACTACCAGGCCTGCCGCACCGCCGCCAAGAGCTTCCTTAAGGTCAGAGCAAATCCCTCATACACCCCTCCCAACACTTTTTTAAACGTCTGTATCCGGTCGGGACACACCTGCTCACAGACCGTCAGCGTACACTGCTTCAAAAATGCACTCTCTGAAAAAGACTTGGACGTGCGAGCGATTTCTTCCGCTACAGTAAAGCTAGCTCTCACAGCGGCGGCGTTTTGGGCCGTAGCTCTCGTGAACATATTCTGCTGCGAACGTTTTTCGTTTCCTGGACATTTTGGGATCAATATTTGAAGCTATTTCTGAATTCCACTTGTTGAAAAAAAAAATCACATCGAAGAGGATACACTGTGATCTAGTGGTGGAATGCCGTCACTTGGCGGGCAACATAATCAGCATGCATTGTGGGAAATGGAGTTTAACGTCAATGCACGCTTTAGAATTAGTGGCGGAATAATTAATAATTAAGTCTAAAAGCGTGCATTGACCATAAACTCCATTTCCCACAATTCATGCCGATTGTTACCCGTGAAGCAACGGCCACTAGATTGCAGTCAGATCTGTCAATCAGCGGGCCTTTGACACATGTGATATAAAGGATGTAATGGGGTGGTTTCCCAGACGGGGATTAAGCCTAGTCCTGGACTACACAGCACTTTGAATTTGAAAGGATGATATAGTCTACCAAACTCTAAAAGGGATTCTGCCAATATTTGGACATTTTCTGCGAAATTAAGGGGATTGTGTAAACGGTCGTTTCCAGTGGTTTGGTGAAAAGGTGGGTTTCAGTGAACTCTGGATTTGTTTACGGTGGTGGTGGTGAAACAAAGCGTAATTGCAGCGGTAGATTTCTTATAATTTAATGTTGAAAACAGTTAGAAACGCGCCAAAACAGCCTCTCCACTCTCTGCACGTACTTCTCCACCATTAACAGCTTTGAAGACCTGACAGTGACGGTTCACACTGTGCAGATAATCATTACAATGGGTGTTATCTGCAGATTAGAGCTCAAGGAGCAATGTCAGGTTCTTTCCATATCTTTACAATCGCAATCATAATGGGTTTAAAAGACTTTTAACCTGGTTCTAAACGGCGAGATCCTGTCGAGAATCTTTGATAAAGAGAGCAGTGTTTAACTGTGAGTTCCTAATTATCTGCTGATACGCTAACGGTCTGATAAGAGGAGAGATTGACACGTTTGGTGGATAGTTTGCTGCAGTTGTGTACTGTGAAATCCAACAGCGGTTGTGTGACAACGAGTAATTTATTGGCGTCAGTCGTAAAAACATCGTTATGTTACGGTCATTTAATTTTGTGTGGAGTAATTACATCAGTAAGTTAACTTTGTCCGTATAAAGTTGAGTGATATAAAGCCATAATGGATCCACACTAAACGCTCGTTTACAAACTGGTGTAACACTTTCCACATTTTGCTTTGGACCAATTAGTTTATTTTTTTTATTATTGACGCAGACTGGAAAATGATTAATGGCTTCAGATTTATGAATACGCTGCAGTCATTTTATTTTTAATGTGGAAAATATTAAAGGCTAAGCAGCAGCGATATGAAAGTGTCAAACAAATAAATACAGTGGAGTTTGAGTTCCTAACTTGTGTTTATTGATCGTCAGAAAACATGTTATTTCTTACTAATTGAAGGAATAAGGTTTAAAAGACCATTGGTCCCCCCCCAGCGGTGTTCGGAAACTCTAATAGGCGTCTTGCCTGTGACGTAGATGGTGGACAACAACTCTAGAAGCTGCACTTAATTTAATGCAAAATGACGGTGTTGTTTTTGGCTGCAATCATTCAATGTACAGTGGGACATCTGTGAACAAATGGCCCAAAGATCCCAAAATATCCAGAAAATGGACTAAATTTGTCCACTTTAAACGGGCACTTTGGAAAGGACCGTCCGCTCACTCCGTTATCTGTAGCTCATTTCACTGGCGCTTTTCCAACAATATGGGCATGTAAGGACACCAACGAAAGGTGTTCAAGAGCCTCTGTAACATGGAGGTAAACAGGGTAAGGACACTCACTTCGCCTGTTTTAGTTGGTGTTAGTTAACGTTAGCTTGACTCGCTAAACTCGGTGGCTCAGATTATACTCGGCTACGTAGCTGCATTACGGAGGTTTATAGTGTCGGATGAATTCGAGTTCGACTTCGATCACATTTACAAGAATAACGGTACCTCTACATTTGAGTTTAGCTTATTGCTAGGCTATTGTCATGAATAATGTTGGTTATTTAGCTAGATACTGTCATAACAGTCGGTCATAACGGTGTTTTACCGCGGCGTTGTTCAGCTGTTGTCCACCAGTGACGTCACGGTCGCGTTCGAGAATTTCCGTAACGAGTTCGAGTTTTTCCGTCAATTTAATAAAATTGTCAGTTTTAAAGCAAATTAAGCTGCTATTTTCATTTTAATTCATACTTATATCTGTCAGTAACTACAATAATGTGGAATATTCATGGAGGTCCATTAAGTGGTGCTTAGCCTTTAAAGTCAAAAGTCAGCTGCAAAACAAATGTATTCTCTGGTCTGATCCAATGAATGTTTCCACAGTCCAAAACATGCTGGTACTGTTATGAATTCCATTCCAGTCTTATTCTCTTACTCAATAAATGTCATCAGCATTCGGCAGCAACACTGTGTCTCTTTAAAAGCCGTGTTGTTTATCAGCAGTCGCTTGTTATTGGCTCACAGCTGGTCACGTGACTTATTACTGTAATCATAAATTCAGCAATGTTTTAGAGGGACATTTTTAACTGAATCGCTAACTCAGTGGTTATAAAGAACACATGAACAGCACTTTTCTAGACCCCCCAAATCACTTTCCATTCTTTTGGACACATCTGTCCCAAAGTGTGTCCGTGCCCTGATCAGAGCTGGAAACTGATCCCAGGTCTGTCATGTGGACAGTTTTAGACAGTGGTTTCAGACAGTGGTTTTGTCACTAAACCAGCTCTGATTTAAAATGACAATGAAACGTTCTTAGAAACAGTTCATAAGCCCATTTTTACAGGCCTTTGAATATCAGTGGGATTACCCACAAGTCTGTGCTTTGTTTACAAACATGAAACCAGTTGTTGGAAGAATAAGTTGGGGTTTTTTGGCCCAAACTTCTCTCTGGGTTTGTTGGTAGTTTACTGTAAAACTGTAGAGTTTTTGAAGTGAAGTGCTGCAGGACAAGATGGAGACCACAGGTGGGTGGGTGGGTGTGTGTGTGTGTGTGTGTGTGCATGCGTTTAAAACAAAAGGCTCTGATATTTCGAGACTTGTGGGTTGTCACCGTGGCTGATTCAGGTGTCGTGCACACATCCCCTCTGTGAACTCTTCTAAGTTTGCATGTTTCCATAGAGACACTTCACTACGCCTGGCAACTGCGTATTAACACTGACCTGGCCGTTTTATTAGAAACACCTGTTGTAATCGGTGTAAACACACGTTCAGTTTGTATAATCTCTACAGAAAAGCAGAAATATAACACTGCTCCCGTAGCAGCTGCACATGAAAGGAGGTCACCATGACAACTGGATGGATGTTAAGATAGAGCTAAAGCTGCTTTTCAAAACTGGTGAAATGAAGACTTAATTTAAGGAGTAGACACAACTTTTATTTATCTTCAGTGTGAAAATAAGTGTACATCCTCCTCTTTAGAGAACACACCTGTACAATTTGATTCATATTTTCATAATAACTCTATATTTCCCTGTGTGTGTGTGTTCCTGCAGATCGGCCTTGAGCGCTACCACGGAGTCGGCATCCTGGGCTTCAACTCCCCTGAGTGGTTCA
The DNA here is from genome assembly GCF_029633855.1 of Hoplias malabaricus. Classification (NCBI taxonomy): domain Eukaryota; kingdom Metazoa; phylum Chordata; class Actinopteri; order Characiformes; family Erythrinidae; genus Hoplias; species Hoplias malabaricus. The sequence continues at coordinate 38,684,909 of NC_089813.1, forward strand.
TCTCTGACATCGCAGCCATTTTTGCTGGGTGAGTGTTTGTCTTTCTGAGGCCACTCCCTTTACCCTGCTGTGGGTTTATGGCTTTATAGCAATACAGTCTTTACAGCTACACACAACCTCAGCTCTTCTTAAAAGGGCGATGGCACCGATAGTGTCGGGGACGCGCGGCTGCAAGGTCCTGTCCGCAGGAGTGAGTGACTGGGTCAGAGTGATGCTCTGTGGTGAACTGGCTGCTTTTCTAGGGTGTGTTCCTGTCTTGTGCCCCAATGATTCAGAACCCCACACACACATTTAATTTCAATCAGGTGTGTGTGTGTGTGTGTGTCTCCCTGGAAGACAGCTGTTATTGAGCTTTGCTACAAAGAGCCATAAACCCAGCGTTAGGAATTAACTCCTGATAACAGTGTGTGCCTGGACTCTTAGATGAGGCACTTAAACTCACGGCTCAAAAGCCAGTGACCTGCATTTACCTCGGGTCGAGGGTGTGATCTGTACGGTGTGAGCAGCCGGTCTCCCTTCTCTGTTCTCATTTAAGATTCTGGATTAAATTACATAAAATTACAGATGCATCCAATGAGTGCAGGATAAATCTGGGTTTTGCATTTTTTTAAACAGCCCCCCAGACCCCCGCTGACATCACGGCATGTGACTTAAACCTGACACTATTCGCAGACATGCTTTAAAGTCACTATGCTCAATGCCAAACATCAGCTAGCGTTGTGCATTGCACCCTCATTCAGTACTAACTTCAGGACTCTACCTCCAGCCTCATAAACTGACCTCACAAACGTTTCAACGGTTTGAGTTCGACTTGGACAGAGGAGTAGAAGAAAGTGCTGTATCTTCCCTGTTGTCCTAACTCGGTCTCCTCTTGTGTCTACAGTGGGTTTGCTGTGGGAATCTACACCACCAACTCTCCAGAGGCGTGTCAGTACGTAGCCGAGAACTGCCAGGCCAACGTCCTAGTGGTGGAGAACCACAAGCAGCTGCAAAAAATCTTGCAGGTAAATATGGGCTGATTTTAAAAAGAAACCCACGCGCAGACAGGGAGAACACACCACACTCCTCTCAGATAGTCACCCGGAGGAAACCCACGCAGACACAGGGAGAACACACCACACTCCTCTCAGTCACCCGGAGGAAACCCACGCAGACACAGAGAACACACCACACTCCTCTCAGATAGTCACCCGGAGGAAACCCACGCAGACACAGGGAGAACACACCACACTCCTCTCAGATAGTCACCCGGAGGAAACCCACGCAGACACAGAGAACACACCACACTCCTCTCAGATAGTCACCCGGAGGAAACCCACGCAGACACAGGGAGAACACACCACACTCCTCACAGACAGTCACCCGGAGGAAACCCACGCAGACACAGGGAGAACACACCACACTCCTCACATACAGTCACCCAGAGGAAACCCACGCAGACACAGAGAGAACACACCACACTCCTCACAGACAGTCACCCGGAGCAAACCCACGCAGACACACGGAGAACACACCACACTCCTCACAGACAGTCACCCGGAGGAAACCCACGCAGACACAGGGAGAACACACCACACTCCTCACTTACAGTCACCCAGAGGAAACCCACGCAGACACAGAGAGAACACACCACACTCCTCACAGACAGTCACCCGGAGCAAACCCACGCAGACACACGGAGAACACACCACACTCCTCACAGACAGTCACCCGGAGCAAACCCACGCAGACACACGGAGAACACACCACACTCCTCACAGACAGTCACCCGGAGGAAACCCACGCAGACACAGGGAGAACACACCACACTCCTCACAGACAGTCACCCGGAGCAAACCCACGCAGACACACGGAGAACACACCACACTCCTCACAGACAGTCACCCGGAGGAAACCCACGCAGACACAGGGAGAACACACCACACTCCTCACAGACAGTCACCCAGAGGAAACCCACGCAGACACAGAGAGAACACACCACACTCCTCACAGACAGTCACCCGGAGCAAACCCACGCAGACACACGGAGAACACACCACACTCCTCACAGACAGTCACCCGGAGCAAACCCACGCAGACACAGGGAGAACACACCACACTCCTCACTTACAGTCACCCAGAGGAAACCCACGCAGACACAGAGAGAACACACCACACTCCTCACAGACAGTCACCCGGAGGAAACCCACGCAGACACAGAGAAAACACACCACGCTCCTCACAGACAGTCACCCGGAGGAAACCCACACAGACACAGAGAAAACACACCACACTCCTCACAGACAGTCACCCGGAGCGGGAATCGAACCCACAACCTCCAGGTCCCTGGAGCTGTGTGACCGTGACACTTACCTGCTGCACCACCGTGCCACCCTTGTTGTTGTTATTATTATTTACTATTCTTTATATTTTATTTGCAATGCAGTTACTCATTTCTTCATACACACGGTGGGTTGAAGCCAGCAAAAAAAAACATTAACACAGACACTGCCCTAATTACACAGCCGTGTACTGCTTCTGTTGCAAGCTTTGGCTAATGACCTTGTTTGTGTGTCTCTCGTTTCAGATCCAAGACAAGCTGCCCCACCTGAAAGCCATTATCCAGTACAAAGACGCACTCAAAGAGAAAAAGCCCAATCTCTACACGGTAGGAATAAGAATGACGAACGTTCCTCAGGCTTGTGTCATGTGTGTGTTTGTTTGTTTGCAATGACGTCTGATGGGTGGAGCATTTGTTTGTTGCTGAACTGAAACTAACATTAGTTTCCCCTCAAAGTGGGAGGAGTTTATGGAGCTGGGCCGCAACGAGCCGGACACTCAGCTCGATGACATCATCGCGTCCCAGAAACCCAATCAGTGCTGCACGCTCATCTACACATCTGGAACCACTGGCCAGCCGAAGGGGGTCATGCTCAGCCATGACAATGTGAGGCTCTCTCGCTCTGTCTAACACACACACACAAATTGGCCCAAAGTTTGCGGACACAAGCTCATCCAAGATTTCTTCAGAATGGCATCAAATCATAATCTAGTGTAAAGCCTGTGTAATCCAGATTAATCTTCCACCATATCACAGTAACACAGCTATGTTCCTACACCTAATGTGAAGATCTACCCTCTTCTCAGGGAAGTAGAGGCTGTGTCTGCAGCAAAGATTAACAAACAAGTTTAGTACCCTTCATTTCAGGCAAAATTAAGACGAATGACCATTTTTGTGGACGATTGAACAACCAGTTGATAACAGGATTGCTACTGACATTCATTTTCTCTCTCTCTCTCCTCTCCTTTCTCTTCTCTCTCTCTCCTCTCACTCTCTCTCTATTCTCGCTCTCTCGCTCTCCTCTCTCTCTATTCTCGCTCTCCTCTTCTCTTTCTCGCTCTATCTCTTCTCTTCTCTCTTCTCTCTCTCTCTCCCCCCCATAGTTGACATGGACAGCTTTAGCGACGGCTCATCACGTTCGTCTGACCGAAGCGGACCAATCTCAGGAGGTGGTGATCAGTTACCTACCCCTCAGTCATGTCGCTGCTCAGATGATTGACATCTGGATCACCATGAGGGTGGGCGGCGCTACGTACTTCGCCCAGCCTGATGCCCTCAAGGTGTGTGTGTGTTTACCGTAAGGTTCATGTGTATAGTAAAAAATCAGTAAAAAAATGAATTTCAACCAGTTATTTAAAAAAAAAATAAAAATAAAAAAGTTGTGAACTCCACGGAAACCCCATCAATCAGGGCTCATATATATCTCAGCCTTTTCTATTTAGATAGAAATAAACCCCTCTCTCAGCTTGGTCACATGGTGGAGAACTTCCCAGTGATGATGTGTGTGTGCCATATGTCACTAAAGTTAACGTTTGTATTCATATAGCCACACACACATACGTTTGAGGTTGGTGTCTTTGTCTGACCTGGTTTAGTGTGTTTACCTCATGCCTCTCAGCTCTGTCCTGGGACCGCACCTCTCCGCTTTAATCCCATTACATTAAACCGAGTGTGTGTAAATCACTCTGATGCTGAGACACATTCCCACTTCGCTGTATGCTTTCTAACACACACACACACACACAAGGAGCATGCCGAGGTTTGATGTCCACTAATTTAGTGCTCCACGTGAGGAACAAGAGCGCTCTGTTTATGAAAGGGGCTTGAAATTCAGAGGGGACATGCCTCAGGGGTTCTGAGCTCACAGCCAGACCATGTGATGGAGGACCCAACTGTCTTGAGGGGGAGATACACAGCTGTGGACCTTCATGGATCCATCTGACTTGACGCTTTATTATGTACGAGTCTGACACAAGGTTTCAGACTGACCAACAGAGCCACTGCTGAGTTGAATGAGTTGAAGTTTATGATCAGGACCTAGTCATCCAACATGTTTAGGTGATGTTTAGGCAGCTGAATGCTGGCAGATCTGCGCAGGGAGTTTCCAAAATCTAGTGTAAAGCCTTTCCTGTGGAGTAGAGGCTGCAGCTACTGAAGGAGGCAGCTGACGTGTAGAACTGACTCTTGTTGCGATCTGCTGTTTCAGGGCTCCCTGGTGAACACCTTGCGTGAGGTTCGTCCCACGGCGTTCATGGGTGTCCCTCGAGTGTGGGAGAAGATGCAGGAGAAGATGAAAGCCATCGGAGCCAAATCATCCACGGTGCGCCGGAAGGTGGCCTCATGGGCCAAAGACGTGGGCCTGAACACCAACCTCAGCAAAATGGAGCAGTACGTCCTCGATCCAGGGATAATCCACTTAGTCCCGAGATGTGAACCAGCAACCTTCTGGTTTCTACCTGTCCTCTGTGTAAAACTGTGGCTGTTTTCTCTTTTTCAGAAACGGCACGGTGCCCCGGACTCCTCTCAACTTCCGGCTGGCGAAGCGTCTGGTGTTCAGGAAGGTGCGGAAGGCGCTGGGTCTGGATCGCTGCAGACAGTGCTACACCGGAGCTGCTCCCATAACCAAAGAAACACTGGAATTCTTCCTCAGCCTCAACATCCCACTGTACGAACTGTACGGCATGAGCGAGAGCACCGGACCACACACCATCTCACAGCCGGAGGCCTTCAGACTGACCAGGTACACACACACACACCCCCCATCTCACTGCCTGAGGCCTTCAGACTGACCAGGTACACACACACCATCTCACAGCCAGAGGCCTTCAGACTGACCAGGTACACACACACACACACACACCATCTCACAGCCGGAGGCCTTCAGACTGACCAGGTACACACACACACACACACACACGCCCCATCTCACAGCCTGAGGCCTTCAGACTGACCAGGTACACACACACACACACACACACCATCTCACTGCCTGAGGCCTTCAGACTGACCAGGTACACACACACCATCTCACAGCCAGAGGCCTTCAGACTGACCAGGTACACACACACACACACACACACACACACACACCATCTCACAGCCGGAGGCCTTCAGACTGACCAGGTACACACACACACACACACACACCATCTCACAGCCGGAGGCCTTCAGACTGACCAGGTACATACACACACGCCCCATCTCACAGCCGGAGGCCTTCAGACTGACCAGGTACACACACACACACACACACACCATCTCACAGCCGGAGGCCTTCAGACTGACCAGGTACATACACACACGCCCCATCTCACAGCCGGAGGCCTTCAGACTGACCAGGTACACACACACACACACACACACACACACACACCATCTCACAGCCGGAGGCCTTCAGACTGACCAGGTACATACACACACCATCTCACACACACACACGCCCCATCTCACAGCCTGAGGCCTTCAGACTGACCAGGTACACACACACACACACACACACACCCCATCTCATGCCTGAGGCCTTCAGACTGACCAGGTACACACACACACACACACACACACACACACACACACCATCTCACAGCCTGAGGCCTTCAGACTGACCAGGTACACACACACACACACGCCCCATCTCACAGCCTGAGGCCTTCAGACTGACCAGGTACACACACACACACACACACACACCATCTCACTGCATGAGGCCTTCAGACTGACCAGGTACACACACACACACAAATTGGTATTAATTTGAAGAGTTAGCTCAGTTTGTAAAATAGATCTAAGGGGACTGGGAGCTCCGCCACATGCTGCTCATATTTAACCCGCTCTGTTCCCTCCTCAGCTGTGGGAAGGTGATTCCCGGTTGTCAGACGAAGATTTTCAGCCCTGACGCCGAGGGGAACGGAGAGATCTGCTTCTGGGGTCGTCACGTCTTCATGGGCTACCTGAACATGCCGGAGAAGACGGACGAGGCTCTGGACGCTGACGGCTGGCTGCACTCCGGAGACCTGGGCAAACACGACAAGAACGACTTCCTCTTCATCACCGGACGCATCAAAGGTACCAGCCCTCACCCCGAGGAGTTACTAACACCCGTTAGTGAATCATTAACCGAAGAATCATTTTATACTGTGATCTAATTCAAGGAGCAGTTCGGTGACAAGCTGTTCCATGTCCTGAAACGGCTATTAATCTGACGCCTAGTGACCTGGGTGTTAGGGGCTTCAGAGCTAAAACGTGTGCTTTTTCTGGACTGGCAGAGTTGATCATCACTGCTGGAGGAGAGAACATCCCCCCGGTGCCAATAGAGGACGCTATGAAGGAGGCTGTCCCCCTCATCAGTAACGCCATGCTGATCGGAGACAAGAGGAAGTTCCTCTCCATGCTGATCACTGTGAAGGTAACGACGGCAGACCTGTTTAACCAGACTGCTTCAGCCGAGGAGGCTAACGCTGGCACCGTTTTAATAGTAAACATGCTCTCGTAGTCTAATTAGTAATTACAGTCATTATCTTATCAGCCAGATCTCATCATAGTGTCTGAGTCTCAGCCCTGGAGATTAACACAGCTAGTTATTCACCTGCTCAGGCTCTTACTGAGGTGGTTGGTTCCGGCAACTGCACTTCCTTTGCTGACTGGTCATTTGCCATTGCGTCCAGCTCCCCCTGCTGTCGGCACAATTAATTACATCATTTAGAACTAATCATTATAGATACACATCTAATGTTCTTCTCTTATCACCCTCCTTTTCTCTTTCCTTTACACTTCTCCCTCTCTCTTCTTTCTCTTTCCTCTTTTCTCTCTCTTCTTTTTCTTTCCTCTCTCTCTCCCTCTTTCCTCTCTTCTCTCTCTCTCTCTCAGTGTCAGGTGAACGGAGAGACCGGTGTTCCCGAGGACGAGTTGACCCCTGAAGCAGTGGAGTTTTGCCGGAAGTTGGGAAGCTCCTCCACACGAGTGTCGGACATCGCTGGGGGGAAAGACCGTCTCGTCCATACGGCAATTCAGGAGGGAATCAACCGCGTCAATGAGAAAGCCACATCCAACGCACAGCGCATCCAGAAGTTCACCGTGCTCCAGCAGGACTTCTCCATCCCTGGGGGAGAGCTTGGTGAGTGAGAGGGGGGGTGATCTCGAATGTTTCCATTCAGTTCAGCACATCAGCAGGGCTCTTGTTTTATTACCAAGCCAGTATTCTGGGAACTCATTAATATTTCTCCGTCATTTAATAAACACTGTGTGAACAAACACTGCTCAGAGACATTTATGCGTTTGTGTCGTAGTTCGCACTTTTTTTGTCCTTGATTTTGGTTTAATGTAGAGTTGTTTACAAGGTGTTTTCAGTAGAAAATTACTTTAAGTTTTGAATAATGTCACCTTCCGTTTGCGTAAAAATATCGAATCACGATCAGCAGAATAAGAATGTGTAAGGCCTTCTGTGCAGCTCCTAAAAACTAACAATAGGGCATGCTTTCTGAATGTCTCTCTCTTTCTTGCTCTCTTTCTCTCTCACTTTCTCTCTCTTTCTCCTTCTCACTCTTTCTCTCTCTCTCTCTCTCCTCTCCTTCTCACTCTTTCTCTCACTCGTTCTCTCCCTTTCTCTCACTCATTCACTCGTTCTCTCTTTCTCTTTATCTCTCTCACTTTCTTGCTCTCTTTCTCCTTCTCACTTTCTCTCTCCTCACTCTTTCTCTGTTCTTTCTCTCTCTCTCTCTCAGGGCCCACCATGAAGCTGAAGAGGCCGGTGGTGATGAAGATGTATAAAGAGCCAATTGAGAATTTCTACAGAGAGGTGTTGACCCCCAGTACTCCAGACAACCCTCTGCCTTCAAAATGAGCTCCGGAGGTCTCACACTTCAGAGAGCTCAGACAAAGAGACTGACACACACACACAGAGTGAAACCTCTCTCTCTCTGTCTTTCTGGCTCTTCATGTGAACGCGTGTAACACCTGGGTCCATTGTGGGTTTTTTTATTATTTCCTTTTTGTTCCTTGGTCTTGTTTAAACGGTTATTTATTTTCGTGTGTTGTGGGGTTTTCAGGGGAATATTACTGTTGTCATGACGTTGATGAACATATGAAGTATGGAGTATACATCAGACACCGAGACTCGTCCTGTTATATTTATATAGAGATACGTCGCTTATTTATGGTCGATCTTTACGCCAAAGCAGAACGATTGACATGATTAAGAGGTTAGATCGGACCTGACCCTAGGTCAGTCCTTTGAGCCTGAAACCATTGAATGCAAAACAAATCTGATCGTGTTATAATTGATGTCAATGGGAGACGCAAGGCAGGGACGTTAGACATTAGTTTTTCTATTTATTGTGTGCATCATTCTTGTGCGGGTGTGGGCTCATGGATCTCGTTTGGTGAAGTCCTTTAACCCTCACCACTGAAGCCATAATCTGTCGCTTTTATTTGTACTCCAGTGTGTTCAGGTTTGTTCAGATGTTTATATGTAACTACGTTTACACGCTTGTCTCATTCCTGTTGTGTAATATTTCACAATTTGATTTTTTTTGTGTGTACAATTGCTGTGAAATATTGTAAATAGGTTCTGCTCATGTTCCTGACCCTGTGTCCTTGGTCGGGTTTGAGTTGTTGAGTCTCGACCGAGGACAGTTTTAGCTCTCTGCTGATTTACAGCCTCTTAAATCTGGACAGGGACTTGTAGGAAGCTAAATTGAGAAATCAACAGGGAGAGGTTCAGAATGCAGTTAGAGATTTGGACATGATTAAAATTTGTCTTCATACGGAAATATAGGAAAATTAGACTTGTTTGTTTGAAGTAAGCTGTTAATACGTGATAAAGGTTTGTGTCAGCTCTGTGTTTTTGACCAAGGCAGGCATTTGTGTGACCACTAAACTCACTAAAGAAAATACTTGAATTTGAAAGAGGAAAGTGTGATACATTTGGCAGTCCAAAGAAGCCTATCTTTTTTTTTTTTTTTCAACTGTAAATAGTTATCCATTTCTAAGGGGGAAGATACCAGAAAGCTATCTAACACTAGCTAAACAGCTTTGGCCAACTATCTGTTGCTGGGGAAATGTTTGTGTCCATTTCAGACTGTAGCTCAGGACTGAAGCAGTAAATTAGCCATTCTTGAGCTCAACCCAGTCCCAAGTTCAGCTCAAGTGCTAGTTATTGTCAGACAACTTAAGCTAGCTTTAGCTTAGCCACCCAAAACCCGGTACTGGGGAAGGCTTGTGTAAGAACCCAAGGTTTGTTTCCTGTTGGATAAACTTTATTAAGATACACCACAGCACTCAAAACCGTTTCGGTACATCTTGAACTCAAAAAAACTGGTTTTAAACCTGAGTGGTAAATCAAAGCTAACTTTTGCTCGCTAAACCCAGAATCTGGCCCTGTAATTACCCCCCCAGTACGACCCTGAGGCCTTTACTTTTGTAAATAGCATGAGAGAATATATAGTGAACAAATATATGTGTGTAGGTTCAGTCTAAAGCCGTGAGAATGAAGGTGAGGCAGGGCAAAGATTAGCGGCTAAGGCTAGTTTGCTGTATTTAGTCATTTTCCTGCACTACTTCCATATTTAAGTGGTCACTGCCAGCTGTGTGGGGTTTTAATGTTTTGGGAACTTACCCAAAAGCACTGTTGTGGACGTCCTTCACCTGATTCGGGTCGTCAGCTTATTTCATTAGTGAAGATATCCAAATTCTGTAGAATATTTGGAAGCACTGCTGTGTGGATTAGCTGAAACCCCAGACAGCACAATTTAACAGGGGACCACAGGAGTTGGTACATTGTTTATTTCTATAGAGTATAATATATTTTATATATTATGCTTTATACAGTAAATAGACCGTGGGTACTTGAAGGATAAAATATTCTGAAACAGGATATTTCAGAATAGAAAGGGTTGTGTTTGTTGGAGAACACTGAGTCATTGTGGCCTTCACTGAGAGAGTGGAGTTGACCTGAATCGGTGAATCCTTTAGTAGTGGCCCTGAGGAGTGTCCGAAACCCTTCTGGCGTTGCCCTGTGGAACCTGACTCTGAAGGCTTTGAGATTAGAGGCCGGTCTCGGTGCTGGTGCGGCCCGGTTGGGGAACGCCTGCGTGACACCGGATCAAAACAAACCCGAGATGTCGACGAGACGGAACCTGTGTATGTTTCTGTGTCAGTGTGAGAGTGCGGCTGTACTGTGATCCAAAAATAAAAGTGCACCAAACTTAGCTGTCCTGTCTCTGAGCGTTTCTGTGTCTGTGGAAAGTATCGGGGGATTGGTTTACACACATAAGCACATTTGACGACATTTTAAAACGTATCATTTAGCAACTTGTACTGGTATTAACACTGAGACAGAGGAACTGAGGTGTGAGGTAAAAGCAGTTGGAGTTCAACGGCTCACAGCAGTTCAAATCAAAACAATGGGGAGTTCTCAACCGTTATTTTACCTCAGAACGCTGTTCGAAGCAGCCGCGCTCGGACACTGCGTTTAGTCTCTTCTGCTAAGAACAAATGTATCATATGTAATAAACTTACCATATTATATCACTCCTGACGATTAAAATGCTGTTGTTTTCAAGGAAACTCCTTGTTTTGCCCCGGGAGAGACGCGGTGGAGGAAGAAGTCACAGATGATGAATATTGTGTGTGTGAGCGTTATAAACGGATCAACCATAACATTAAAACCACTCGGAGTTGATCTAAAAACACCCATTAACGTCCGCCAGACAGCAAATCTGACCCGCCTCATGCTGTAATTGCTTAAAACTGGTTATTTGGAATGTTTGTAAATGTTTCCATGTAATAAATGCAGTAATATTCTAATTCAATCTCACGCTGTGTATTTGTGCTGCACTTTCACATATTTGCTGGGATTATTTACAAATATTTATTTTTTTTTAGATCTTTAGGTATATATTTTATGTGATACATGTTATGTGATCTTGTGAATACAGACGTCTGGTGTGAAATATTAAACAGCAAAAATTGACTAAAGTATGGTTTTTATTAAAATAAGACGTCAAAATGACGTAAAATTAACTATTGTGCGGACGTCACAAAGACGTCAAGAAAAAAAACGTCTAAAAATCTTCCACTTTCAGCGCTGAGAAATGCAACAGACAAAAATGAGCTGTAGACAGTACTCGATGAGTTTATTAATTATATGATTCTTATGAAATAAAAACAAAAGTAACATCTTTCATCCTCATTTTCAACTTGCATTAAATGACCACATGGTGGCACTGTATTCCCACGTTCGACGAGTCCAATTGGAGCTGGTCTTCTGTTCTGATCACTGTGGTGTTTTTATTTATCAACCACATCCTCAGAACACATTTAAAACCCAACCCTTGCCCCGCTCCCACCCTCAAAAACCCGACCCAACCCAGTCCAACCCACTCACAAACACAAAGAACAACCACTGAATGACAAGGAATCTCTCTCTCTTTCTCAGAGTGAATACGCTCTCATACCGGACCGAGAGGGTCCAGAGAACAGAATTAAAACCAACCATCTGCTAGCCATCACAGCGGAAGCCCCCCACTGTTCACTGTATATACGAATAGATATAGAATAACTGCAGCTGAAACGTGTCTTCTCACTCACAGCTTTTCCTCAGCATCCCTCTTTCACTCATCTCTTAGAGGAACAGAGCTGAGAAACACAGGTCCGAGAGGTGATCCCAAAAACAGAGTGAGATGTAGTGTTTAGTGCTAATCAAACTCCACACAGTACAAATCCACCAGCGATGCACAGTATAACGGAAAAACAAAGATTTGTTCTCTATGAAAATCCCAGCTTTTTCTTTTTGTCCGGTTTGATATTTGTAGTGGACGATGACGTTGTTGTTGTTGTTGTTGATAAGTGCAGGCTACGACAAACATTTCGCCAACTCTGACGAACAACCCCGGACAAAACGTCCAAAAACAAGCGGCCTAAAATGAATCATATATATATATGAACAGTCTCAGAATCTATTGGTCATGTTTAATCAGTCCGTAATCACGTAAACATGCCGAAGCCAAATAATAACAATAAGAAAACAAAAAACAAAACAATAAAATCATACCATATTGCATGTAAATATTGTATAAAATTCTTAAAAATACAGTTAAGTACTTGTCACCACAGCCAAAAGTGCAGAGGTATAGAAAAAAAAAAAAATTCAAATTAAAAAAAAAAAAAAAAAAAAAAGAGGAAACCGATAGACACCGGCAGTGGGGCACCAGGGGCTTGTCTTAGAGCTGTCTGTCACCTCTGCATAAACCCCACCCCCCATTTCGCCTCTGTGACCCAGCACTGTGACCTCAGGGGTCCGGTCAAAAGTTTGAGTTCATGAACTCGGACCTTGGGGAGGGGGTCAAAAGTTCACCCGAGGAAGGGCAACAGAATCCTCACTCTCCCGTTCATTCACCCGTTCCCTCAGAGACGCTCAGGGAATACAACGTTAAAACCAGCAGGTTTCTCGTTCACTCCTGACACAGCCATACAAGACTACACACACACACACACAGCCAAGGGAAGGGCATCAGCGGGTGTTCCTCAAAGCAGAATATTCTAGGTTAGCCAGATAATACGAGTTTAAAGTAAGGTTTGCTCAAAAGTGAAGTCCCTTACCTTTTCTTCTTGTCTACGGGACAAAGCCGAGTTCAGGCTTATTTTATCTGGCTAACTCAGATCATTATCCCTCTTTGTGAAATCCCACTCATGTTTGAGGGTCAGGCCACCGAGTCTATTAAAGCTATTAGCATCAGAAAGCCAATCACCAGCCTTGGGGAATAATGCAGACGGGTGGCGGCGGAGGAAGGATGGCCCTGGAGGCAGCGCCAGAGAGCCACAGGGAACACTTCATCAAAGCAGGATTTCTTAGTTCTGTGCAACATTGGCCTTCGCAACACTGATATTGCAATATTTAAATGAGGGCCCCAGCCACACGCCGACTGTGGAGGACACATCCTGAACCAATCACAGAGGTCACGTGAATATATCTCGTATAAAAAAAAATACATATTAAACAGGTTGCTCAGACCCGGTTCTGACCCAAACCCCCGTCGCAGTTTATAATTTAGGCCGAGGCTTAATCTGCGTCACGGAAATCACCCCTGATCAACACTGGCTGAAGATCATGCAGCAGTTAAAAGGCCTTTAAAGCAACACTAGGTAGTATTTTCACGTTAAAATTTCAGCTTCAAAATCATCGTGATGCTCCACTGACCTGTAGCAGGGAGAACAGGAATGCTGTTGTTGCTACTCAGGGGCTCGGCACTGCAGAAACAGGACTGTGTAACTTTCAAAAGGGGGGGTAGGGAACAAGCGAGGGTGAAGAGCAAATACCAAAATAACCGACGTGGTGCTTGAAGCCTTTCCTCAGCATGGCTTCCCTAATATTTTAGAAGGTATACTGCAATCACAATACCATTTATTTTACACACATCAGGAACGGCTAACTATTCGACTGTCTTAATTCCATCTGTAACTTCAATGGTTGTGTAGATAAAGTGATAAATAGCTTAATATATCGTTAGAAAATAACAATGTAAAAGTAAAACCCCACGTCTCTAATTTCAGACTAAAAAGAGAAGACTGTAGACAACAACAGGTGTCCCTCTGGTTAAACAAGCCCTGACGTTTGGCTTAAATAATCTGGCTAACTGAGAAATCCTGCCTTGTGGGGGTAAAAACAGCGACGCTCATCTCAACTAACGCTTTTGAATCTCCCCCACTGTGAGAGAAAGCACTCTGCCCCTTCTCTCGACCACCGAGACCTTAAAACACTTTCACACATTGCACTATGTACAATACTTGAGGACTTCTAAAAGGCCTAATTGGCAACACAGTCATTAAATACATCCTGGTGAAAGTGGGAGAACGTAGGAGAATCCGAACACTAGTTTTCTAGGCATCACACACACGGAGGAGAGGGTGGGGGAAGGGGAGGGATATTTTTGTGCTTTGCTAGTCATCACTGAGAGCAACACAACACTTGAATATACTCCTCCCAAACGCAGGCAGTTGGCTGGTTGGTAAAAGGCACTAAGTGCTAGCCCTAGACGACGAACAGCAAATACATTCATATCTCACACGCTTCCCTCCATCAAAAATACTTCAGAAACATCTGTACAAAAATAAAATATCAAAAAAGGTGGCAAGGTGGTGCCCCCCGATCCCTCGGTGCATGTATGGCTACTTCAGAGACGATTTTTTTAAAGGCGAATTCAAGACGCGCCCATGCCAGAGGAAGAGGAACGAGAGGTGCAGCTTAAAAAAGACAGATGTACAGACACACACCTGCACCACACACACACACACACAACAGCTCCCGATGCTACAACAGACACGAGCACAAGGGAAAGTGATGGTGCACTCTGCTGTTTGCATTCAAAATTTGGGTTAACGTTTTAAAGGAACGCTAGGTGGTATTTTAGCTTCAAAATCATTGAGAGGCACTGAGCTGTCATAGAGAGAAAATACGCTCAGCACTGTGGAAGCTGCACTATGTAAAACACCCCCCCCCCCCACCTTGATTTTCAGGATTGAAAAGGCGAATTACACTCTGCCGCCGTGGGGACATCTTACCTAGTGTTCCTTTACGAGTAATTTACCAGGTCCCACCAGGTGTCAAATCAGACACAGCAGTCTGAGCTAAGGATGTAGCCGATGACAACTTTGTTTTAACCGTTTAGTCGCTGTGCAGTGTCTCTTTCATGAGAATCAGAGTCCTCCATCACTCAAGTCTTCGCCAGCAGCAAAAAGAAACAACTAAAAAAAAACAATCCTCAGGGACCAGGAGCTGGTGGGGCGCTTCAGTACTGTCTGTAACGAAGTGGACATAAATTACAGTAAATAAAATAATAGTTTAGTCACGTTAACTTAGGTTTCAGGCACTGAGCACATTTTACACCAGTGTTAGGAAGTTCTCCCCCAACTCAGTCACAGCTTTTCTACTTTTATAACACATTTTATAACACTTTTCCACAGTCTTAAATAATACAAGACCCTCAAAAAGTCTGACGCGCCGACGACTTCCAGGGGTTTTGTGTTTCAAGTGTGTTGTACTTGATGATATGGCTTAGTAAAGTATTGTGAAGTTACACTGTATTCACAGCTACTGTGGGTGGGATGATCCCAGATCAGAGCTTTGATTGAAAGCTGTTTTTAAATTGAAATGCAAACAGTTCCGAATGCAAGCAGCAGGTGCTGTAAGCCTGCAGTTTCCTTTCTCTTATACTAGCATTAATACAGCCAGTAAAACAAACCCTGTGTCTTACACACACACACACACGCGCGCACACACACACACACACACACGTGTGAACAAATGCTTACAGAGCAGTGTGACAATGTGAATGTTAAGCAGAGAAGCATGCTGTGGTTAAGAGGGCCTCAGCAGTGTGCTCGTTTTGAGCTGGGGATGGAGGGGTGTTGTGTGTGTGTGTGTGTGTTTGTGTGTGTGTGTGTGCCTGTCTGTCTTGTAGGGACTAGTTTTGCAAAGGCAAACCGAAAATGGCAGGGGGTCTATTCCTCAATTCCATGCTTCAGTTTCACGGAAGAAAAACGTAGGACAAAACCAGAACTTCAACGTCAAGCGCAGCCCCCCCCCACCACCTCCCGACTACAGCACGCTTCAGACGGCAAAGCGGCTTCACCGCCTCCACACAGCATTTCCCTTTACGCCCCCTCTGCCTCTTTCTCTCTTCCTCTCCTCTTCAGTCTTGACACTTTCGTGTGATTCTGTTATTTTCCACTTTCCCCTCGCAGTCTTCATTTATTGGTTGTTTCTCTCGCAGCTGCATTTTTGTGCCCTGCCCTCGAGACCAAACGAGAGAAAGCCCTGGCCTTTGAAGCGCGCTCTTCCTGTCACGTGGTGGTGGCCTCCAGGTACTTCTGCAGTTTACGGACAGTGGGCTCGTCCAATGAGAACAGGTCAAAGTCAAATGTGGTGTTGGTGACGTTGAAGTGGCCGGTTTCCTCGATGAGATTCACAATCTGGAACAAAAGGAGAGTAAATTTAATCTAATGATTATACACTCTTACATCCATTATACACCCGTATCAAGTGAACACACGAACACACACACACACACACACACACACACACACACCTGCTGTAGGACATTGCGCTCTCTCAGTGCCATTAGTCTGCGATGGAGGTCCACTAACTCCTCGGTGTAGGCCTGAAAAAGAGAGAGAGAGAGAAAGAGAGTGAACCAAAACACTTCCAAGAATCATCAGGACAGAGAGAATTAGATGAATTTCCAAATGATCAAATGTCATCTAAACTAACGAAAACATCTGTCTGCATGTCACTGTTCATCTTCAGTCACACAGACAGGAAAAGGGAGGTTTGACGTCTCGAAGTGAGACGCGTGGGGCTGCCCTGTGGGCAAACCACTGCGTGATCTTAGATAAAGTGCAGCTGCGTGATATGAGCAAAATTCTATGAATAAAAGATCATTTTCACGTCAAGAAAAACTACCTCAGCCATTTAAAGGCCAGGAACAGCTTTAGTTAACGTTTCAGGACTTTACCGGCTTAATTCAGCTGAGCTTCTGATGATATTCACTTTAAGCTCAGAAAATCATAGCATCACACCATGTGGCATTATTCACCATGGTAACAGTATCATAAATGTAAGGATCAGGCTGCCAACTCCTTTTTTTATTGACTGCTTTCCTATGTGTAAACTTCACACAATCTCACAGCCAGGGCCAATACTGTTATTCATTCATTCATTCTCTGTAACCCTTATCCAGTTCAGGGTCGCTGTGGGTCCAGAGCCTACCTGGAATCATTGGGCGCAAGACGGGAAAACACCCTGGAGGGGGCGCCAGTTCTTCACAGGGCAACACACACATTCACACATTCACTCACATCTACAGACAACTTTGAGTCGCCAATCCACCTACTACCGTGTGTTTTCGGAGCGTGGGAGGAGACCGGAGCACCCGGAGGAAACCCACGCAGACACAGAAAGAACACACCACACTCCTCACAGACAGTCACCCGGAGGAAACCCACGCAGACACAGGGAGAACACACCACACTCCAAACAGACAGTCACCCGAAGGAAACCCACGCAGACACAGGGAGAACACACCACACTCCTCACAGACAGTCTCCCGAAGGAAACCCACGCAGACACAGGGAGAACACACCACACTCCTCACAGACAGTCACCCGGAGGAAACCCACACAGACACAGAGAGAACACACCATACTCCTCACAGACAGTCACCCGGAGGAAACCCACGCGGACACAGAGAGAACACACCACACTCCTCACAGACAGTCACCCGGAGGAAACCCACGCAGACACAGAAAGAACACACCACACTCCTCACAGACAGTCACCCGGAGGAAACCCACACAGACACAGAGAGAACACACCACACTCCTCACAGACAGTCACCCGGAGGAAACCCACGCGGACACAGAGAGAACACACCACACTCCTCACAGACAGTCACCCGGAGGAAACCCACACAGACACAGAGAGAACACACCACACTCCTCACAGACAGTCACCCGGAGGAAACCCACGCGGACACAGAGAGAACACACCACACTCCTCACAGACAGTCACCCGGAGGAAACCCACGCAGACACAGAAAGAACACACCACACTCCTCACAGACAGTCACCCGGAGGAAACCCACGCAGACACAGAGAGAACACACCACACTCCTCACAGACAGTCACCCGGAGGAAACCCACGCGGACACAGGGAGAACACACCACACTCCTCACAGACAGTCACCCGGAGGAAACCCACACAGACACAGAGAGAACACACCACACTCCTCACAGACAGTCACCCGGAGGAAACCCACGCGGACACAGAGAGAACACACCACACTCCTCACAGACAGTCACCCGGAGGAAACCCACGCAGACACAGAAAGAACACACCACACTCCTCACAGACAGTCACCCGGAGGAAACCCACGCAGACACAGGGAGAACACACCACACTCCAAACAGACAGTCACCCGAAGGAAACCCACGCAGACACAGGGAGAACACACCACACTCCTCACAGACAGTCTCCCGAAGGAAACCCACGCAGACACAGGGAGAACACACCACACTCCTCACAGACAGTCACCCGGAGGAAACCCACACAGACACAGAGAGAACACACCATACTCCTCACAGACAGTCACCCGGAGGAAACCCACGCAGACACAGAGAGAACACACCACACTCCTCACAGACAGTCACCTGGAGCGGGACTCGAACCCACAACCTCCAGGTCCCAGGAGCTGTGTGACCTGCTGCGCCACCGTGCCGCCACCAATACTCTTATAATAATTAATAACATACATATAATTTTTGTATTGTGCAGCCCCACTGTGAACTATTGGTGACAGTACACACAAGTTTTTTTATCTTAGTGAAGAGGAGGTTATTAAAGTGTAAGCAAGGTGTAAGGTGCTTAATGAAAAAAATGTTTTAATTTACCCTTCCTACCTTGTCGTAAATCTTCTTCTGGGGTTTCTCCTGCCTCAGGCAAGGGTCCGGGCTTTTCCTACCTGGCACCTGGGATAGAGAGAGAGAAAAAAAGAGAGAAAGAGAGAGAGTGAGGGGAAGAGAGAACAAAATAAACAGGCTCAGTATGGATTAATTCACTTGTAATTCCTGCATTACAACCCTATCCCTGTGTGCGCTGTTGTCAAGGTGCTGGAATCCAGACAGTAATGATCTAACCAGCGGCAGCCAGTTGTGCCGCATTCCTCTGGCATGTGAACCAAGCGTCCTCACTCCACCTCGTTTACACACACTGTGGGAATGTAATCCAGTAAATCCTCCTTCCACCTGTCAATCATTTTTCAACTTGACACACTAACAAGGAGCACAAAGCTCTACAGAGCCCTGAAAATGATGTGGAGTCTCTATGTATTGTTCATACAACAGGAATCCACTGTAGTGGATCAAAGCAAACACCCTGCACTGACGGTTAAAAGGGAGGCGCATCATTAGCATTGACATAGTCATCTTTTATTTGTGGTTCATCTATTGTCCTAGAAATAACAGCGATAAACGTCATTACCGTCACTTTAAGACCATTTAATGTCACTGATGTAACAATTAAAAAGCACAATAATGCAATTAAACCAATGAAATTTCAACAAAAGGCTTTTTCTTTTTACTTTTTTAATATTCAGACGTTGAAAATGGAGACACCAAGCTTGAATAATCCTAACAGAAAAAGCCTGAAATGAAATGCGATGCTCTGGAGCAGCCACACACGGGTCAAAGGTCACAACGCTCAAAGCCAAGCTTCAGCAAACTGGGTGTACGGCCCGCAGCACTGGAACCAGGTTCTCTGGAGTGATGGAGCTCCATCCAATACCTTTGGGATGAGTCTGAGTGATCCAGAAGTAACCATCCATCATCTCTACTCGACTTCAAGGATTTCTATGTGGCTCTAAGTCATGAAATCCTCACAGCAGTGTTCCAAAATACAGCGTAAAGCCTTCCCAAGAGAGCTAATCCGTTAATGCAGCACAGAAAGTCAGACTCCCCCATTAGTTCTCTTGATATCAAAGTTGCTGACACCATCTGAAATTCACAAATTGTAAAAGAAACTCGAGCGTGGCTTTAGAGGAACTCTCACATTCGTTTTAGCTGCACTTTGCCTCGTCCGCTACACAACGCTGCGCTCTGCGGTACGTTGGGTGTGAGGTAGCCTTCAGGGTTTAAGGTGTTGAAAGGTGTGTGAATTAAACAGCGAGAGTTCACTGCTCAAACACTAGGCTCACCTTGTTATTGGAAGAGGTGTGTTTCTGCGGCGGGGGCAGGGGGTCTCGGCTGGGTCGGTGCGCTCCGTCACTGCTGTCACTCTCGCTGTCTAAACTCAGTCTAAAGAGGTGAAGAACAAAGAGCAAAGCTCAAACACACTCCTCACAGAGGGAGAGATTGCCGGTGAGCAGTCAGACGGTATAGATTTCACACAAACGTCAATACAGAGCACAGAATGAAAACAGTAAATATTGACAACATGCCTCAGATTATCTGTTTGCGCTGAGAGAAAATAAGAAAGAAAGAATATACAGAAAGAAACCGAAGAGAGAGACAGAAACGGAACAAAACGAGACTGAGAAATAGAGGAGAAGAAAAGAGTAAGAAACAAAAACGGGGGAAAAATAGAAGAGAAATAACAGAAGACATGGGGTGAGAGAAAAGACAGGTCCGATGTTGGCCGTTAAAAAGGTAGAAAAAGATAAGAGAAAAGAGCAGGGACCTGGAGTCTCGGTTGGGAGGGTTGTTTTTGACCGGTGTCTCCTCGTCTGAACTGCTGTCATCTTCATCCGATTCTTCAGACTGAAGGTCCTCCACCATAGAGCGCAGTGGCCCTGCAGGAACACAAACAACACAATAGTATTTGGTCTTCCCATAGACTTTATTACCTCTAATCAAACCGGACTGGTACAGCAGCAGTAGATGTCCTCAGACAAGCTCCTGCATCCCCTCAGCAGTAAAATATCAAGAGTTTCTAATGGATTCTGTTCTAAAGCTATTTCTAGGAAAGTTGTTAAAGAGGAGATGACACCAAGAGCCATTCATTTATCTGAAAGTGCTTATCCAGTTCAGGTTCGCGATGGGTCCAGAGCCCACCCGGAATCACTGGGCGCAAGGCGGATCACACCCTGGAGGGGGCGTCAGTCCTTCGCAGGGTGAGACACACTCACACCTACGGACACTTTTGAGTCTCCAATCCACCTACTAACGTGTGTTTTTGGACTGTCACCCGGAGGAAACCCACGCAGACACAGAGAGAACACACCACACTCCTCACAGACAGTCACCCGGAGGAAACCCACGCAGACACAGGGAGAACACACCACACTCCTCACTGACAGTCACTCGGAGGAAACCCACGCAGACACAGGGAGAACACACCACACTCCTCACAGAAAGTCACTCGGAGGGAACCCACAGAGACACAGGGAGAACACACCACACTCCTCACAGACAGTCACCCGGAGGAAACCCACGCAGACACAGAGAGAACACACCACACTCCTCACAGACAGTCACCCGGAGGAAACCCACGCAGACACAGGGAGAACACACCACACTCCTCACAGACAGTCACCCGGAGCAGATCCCTGGAGCTGTGTGACTGCGACACTACTGTGCCTCCTCACCAGGAGCCAAAGTATTAATTTAATTAAAAAGTTTGGTTTTATTATTTGTAGTAATCTATATTATATATTATGTTTCGTCACTTTTAAGAGCAGCTTTATTTTGTAATCTCTCCAAACAAAGCAGATGGCTGACTACTTTTCTCACCATTATCTCTAGGCACTGGCTGTAAAGATAGTACTGAGGCCAAAATGACACGAGAGTCATAGGTCAGACACGTGCACATTGTGTTTTATTGTGGACAGGCAACATCTGGGAAACAGAGTGAGAAGACGAGTTTTACCAAAACACAAACTCTGTGTTTCAGTTTACTCGTGTTAGTGAGGACTAGGCCTAAGCTTCAAACTGAAAATGACCTACATTCCTCAAGCAGTGCCACGGTTAAACATTGGCATTTTCTTTGTAAAATACACTGAGTGTTATCAGGAGGAAAAGTCACGTGGTGAAGGGTCTGTGAAAGGTAACGAATGGAGCCTGAATGAAGGGAAGGTGAGGGTCCTACCTTGACCTTGTTTCTGCTGTGGCTCAAAATCAGAATCCGAACTGGACTCTGAACTGGAGCTGGAGTTCGAGGGGCTGGATGCAGCGGATTGCTGTAGTGGGGAAGAGAGAGAGAGACATTTTAACAGAAACAAAGAAGAGTAGAATGGAGAAAGAGTGGAAGAGAGGAAGTTTACAAAAGGTGCAGATGAAGAGAGGAGCAAGAGAGAAAGGGAGGAGGAGTTGGGGGCACAGAAAAAGAAAGGGGATAGAGGGAAAATGGCAATAAGGTAGGTGAAAAGAGAGAGCAGAAAAACTGAAGAGTATTTAATTGATGCAAACACACCAATGCAAATTAGATACATATCCAAGCGTTTTTGAAAAAAGTGAAGCAATATGGGTGTAAAATTCTTAAAGGCTAAGCAGCAGTGATATGAAAGAGTCAAACAAATAAATACAGTGGAGTTTGAGTTCCTAACTTGTGTTTATTGATCGTCAGAAAACATGTGATTTCTTAATAATTGAAGGAATAAGGTTTAAAAGACCGTTGTTCCCCCCCTCAGCGGTGTTGGGAAACTCTAATAGGCGTCTTGCCTGTGACGTAGATGGTGGACAACAACTCTAGAAGCTGCACTTAATTTAATGCAAAATGATGAAAAGGTGTGTTGTTTTTGGCTGCAATCATTCAATGTACAGTGGGACATCTGTGAACAAATGGCCCAAAGATCCCAAAATATCCAGAAAATGGACTACATTTGTCCACTTTAAACGGGCACTTTGGAAAGGACCATCCGCTCACTCCGTTATCTGTAGCTCATTTCACTGGCGCTTTTCCAACAATATGGGCATGTAAGGACACCAACGAAAGGTGTTCAAGAGCCTCTGTAACATGGAGGTAAACAGGGTAAGGACACTCACTTCGCCTGTTTTAGTTGGTGTTAGTTAACGTTAGCTTGACTCGCTAAACTCGGTGTCTCAGATTATACTCGGCTACGTAGCTGTCGTTCACCAGTGACGTCACGGTCGCGTTCGAGAATTTCCGTAGCGAGCTCGGGTTTTTCCGTCAATTTAATAAAATTGTCAGTTTTAAAGCAAATTAAGCTGCTATTTTCATTTTAATTCATACTTATATCTGTCAGTAACTACAATAATATTCATGGAGGTCCATTAAGTGGTGCTTAGCCTTTAAGTTCTGATTAGAAACTAAGAAATAAACACATCATGAAATCTTACATTTTAACAATTCAATTCTTGTTTACTGAATAATAAGTAGAGTTATATTAATTATGACAAATATTCATTCAGCCAGAACGACTGGGCGCAAGGAAAGGGCACCACACACACATCCAGTCACTTACAAAGCTGAACCGTCACCGCTTCATTCTTACCTCAGATTTGGACGAAACCTCATCATCTGAGTTGGAATCGTCAGATTCTGGGGGTTTCTTTTGCTCTTTGACCTCCTGTGTGTCCGGCTTGCTCTTCACCCAGCGTCCCTTGTCCTTGGAGCTCTTTTTCTCGGTGTATCCCGAGGGGGCAGTGGAGGAGGACACTCGAGGAGAGGTGCTGGGGAACCCCCCACCACCGGCACCCTTTTGGCTGTCCGTCCCACCTTTTTTAGGTTTCTTGATGCTGGGTTTGGGCGAGTCAGCGTTCGGGGGCCGCTTGCTGGCCGATTTGCCATCGGCCGAAGCCCCGCCTCCGCCCCCACCTCCCGGACCGCCTCCTTTCGGAGACATTCCTTCCATTTTGGGCTCCTTGAGTGTCAGCTTGGGCTCTTTGAAAGCAGCTTTGGGCGGAGGTTTGCTCTCCTCTTTCACTTTGATCTCTGGCTTCTTCGACGAGGATGAGGAAGACGAGGGAAAGGATGAAGACTCTCGGCTGCTCTTGCTGCTGCCGCCGTCTCTGTCTACGTCTCCTTTGGACGAGGCTTTGCTTTCGGAGTCCTTTCGGGGTCGCTCCCGGTGCTCCTTGGCGAGTTTGTGAGGTTTCGGAGCTTTAGTGCTTCCGCTGTTGTCTTTAGTGAGCTCCTACACAGAGGGAAAAAAACACATGCTGCATTTATATTAGCGTCTTCTAACGGTAAAAACCACAACACGTCTAATTCGTTAGGTGTGTGAACTGCAACATAAGCACTCAAAGACCACCAGACCCTCACACTTCAAAACAAAGCCCCTCTACTGATGGATTAGTTCTGCAGAGGAACGGTGTGGTTTCAGCACTCGACAGCATGTGTATAACAAGTGCACAAGTGGCTAATAGAATGATAACACTGAACAATCACTGGATTAGGAACACCTCGGTTGTATCTACACGCACTGTCCATTCTCTCGGCTCCACAGACCACACAGGAGCACTTTGTAGTTCCACAATTACAGACTGTAGTCCACCCGTTTCTCTGCACACTTCCCTATCCCCATTTCACTCTGCTCTTCAATGGTTTCGTGTGTATAACGAAGCAAAATATATTAAAAAGCCCGTTTCTCAAACCTTTGGAGGCTGGGAGCCTTTACTCTTCTTAGGGTCGGAGAAGGCAGACAGTGGGATGGTGGGTAGCATGGGGTAATCGGGACTGGGCCTGGACACAGCCTCTGCCCCCTCTGGAACCACAATGACCTGGTAAACGACAAGAGGCAGCAAATGGTGATTAACTACATGTCACGTGACGTCACGTCAAATTTATTTATATAGCGCTTTTGACAAGATGATGGTGTCACAAAACAAAATTTAAATCAGCAGCCCCAGGTGACAGTGGCATCAAAGCTGGAGGAACCAAGTAGGACCCATCCTTCTCTGGTCAAACTAATTATAAAGAATAGAGTTTTAAACTAAAACTGCAGGAAGAAGCAGCAACCTTGGAGTCTGTAGAGATTGTGGATATCTTTAGTAAATGTCTGTGCTGAATCAGTGCCATTAAATATCCAGGAGCTGCTTCATGGTGACAACAGGGGCCACAGAGGTGGTCTGAATGTTCGGAGTGTAGCAGATAACGGGTCTCAAGGGCAGGTGAGCAGCAGCCAATCCTCCATCAGTCACTACATCTGTGTCAAAGCTGTGCTGATTTTAAACCCGACTGCCTCTGGTGGCTACCTCAGGCTCTTGATCCAAAGTGAATCAACATGACGGAACTTTAAATACCTTAATAAAATAATTTCTAAAAGTCCCTGGAGAGTGAACTGAAAGAATCCAGGAATCAAAGCTTATGGGTTTGTTTCTGTTGTGTGCAAAACCACAAACAAGTCCATCTCACAGGGACATTAGGGACTTTATTCCAAGCTAAAAACGTGTGTGTTGTATCATCTCTTTGTCATATTGCGTTAATAAGCTACTGGAAATTAAACAAACCAACACGCTGCCCACAACAACCCCTCCCTCACTCACTCACCCCGCCAGCTTTGACCAGTTTGCGGCGGAAGTCCCGGGTCGGGTTGTTGAAGGTGAGTTTCTCGCAGCGCAGGTGATTGACAGGTGGGTTTCCCTCCAGATTCAAAAACAGGTCGTAGTTGAAGAGCACCTTCTTTGGCTCCTCCTGTGTTGATTTACATTGTGATTAATTGCAGAACTCAAACACAATCACCAGTTTAATTTCATACTTAATAGTTCAACACACACACACACACACACACACACACACACACACACACACACACACACACACACACACACACACACACACACTACAGTTGGAATTACACAGTTGGAAAAGCACTGTCATACAAAACCTAAGATTTGGTAAAGCAAAAAAAGTATGAAAGGACTTTCTGGTCATTCTGAAATCCACGGGGCTGTCAAAAGCAGGTCAAGGCCACAGGAACTTTCTTTATACTCCTAGTGTAACCGATACTGTCACAGGGGCAGATTAGGCCTGCTAAGGGAAACAGCATGGCATGTAGCAACAGAGCGGAGGGCTTGTTTTAGACCACCCAGCGGAGAGTTTATCAGCAAGTGTTATCTGTCTCCACAGACAAGCTCCCTACAGCTACTCAGCCGAAGAATAAACGAACGTCTGTGCATTGCCGGGTAGAGCTACCGCAGTGTGAGCGCACAAAGGAAAGAGGGTGGGAGAGAGAAAGACAGAGGTAGAAGGGGAAAGAGCAACAGATACACTGTGAGGACATAAAAGGAGGTGAAGGCAGATTCTCAAGTGCACTCACCTTGTTTTTGAAGTAAACCTCTATGGGCATTAGAAATCCAGCGTAGCCCGACTCCTCCACCTTATACGGTGGCTCTTTACATACTGCAAGAAACAAGAAACCGAATATAAAGTCACATCCGCCCAATCAGATCCAAAAGATAAAAAAAACCTTATTTCAATATCGCTATAACAAACACCTGACACTCCAAACCCACTGCCATGCAGAAGTAAATACAACAGGAGTGTCACGGTGTAATGAACTGGTTCTGTTTCCTAGTTTACACTGTAAAATTAGCGTACATTACCGCAGCACTGCTTTTTACAGTGCTAATGTCTGCAGAGTAGAAGCGTACCTCTTTTGGGCTTGGGGAAGCTGTCATGCAGGCGGAAGATGACTTTATCAACAAAGTGCTGGATATCGCTGTTCTCCGGTCCACGCACAAACACCATCCAGTCATGAGTGAAGCCCTCTGACGTGACCTTCTTCCTCAGCTGAGCTCGGTGGCCCAGCTCCAACTTCACCTGCACCGTACACTGAGAGAGAGAGAGAGAGCGCACATTGGTGAGACAAGAAGAGACGGGAAGCCTGGCTCCAGTCTCAGCTCTAATTTATCCCCAAAGGTGTTCTACCGGGTTGAGAGCTCGGTCAAGTTCTTCCACGCCAAACCCGCTCGTGCGTGTCTTTACGGACCGTGCTTTGTGCACTGGTGCGCAGTCACGTTAGAACAGGAAGGGGCCATGCCCAGATTCATCACTCCAGGGAAGACATCTCCATTGCCCGAGAGTCCAGTTGCCGGCGTGCTTAACATCACTGCATCTGACATTTGCATTGCGCACTGTGATCTAAGGCTTGGATGCAGCTGCTAGAACATAGAAACCCATTCCATGCAGCTCTCTACACAATGTTCTTGAGCTAACCCGAAGGCCACAAAGGTGGTTGAAGGTCTGTGGAAATTGACTCTGCAGAAAGTCGGTGACCTCTGGGCACTATGAGCCTCAGCACCCACTGACCCACTTTGTCATTTTATGTGGCCTACCACTTCATGGCCGAGTTGCTGTTGTTCCCAGTGTCTTCCACTTTGTTATAATACCACTGTGAAATATTTAGCAGCGAGGGAATGGAATTTCATGACTGGACTTGTTGCACAGGTGGCTTCCTATCACAGTACCACACTGGAATTCACTGAGAGCGACCCATTCTTTCACAAATGTTTGTAGAAACAGTCTGCATGCCTAGGGGCTTGGTTTTATACACCTGTGGCCACTGTGGAATTTAAATGATTTGAATGGGTGAGTGCATACTTTTGTCATTATAGCGTATGTCCAACTTTTAAATTTTGACATCATTATATTCAAAAAGGTCAAGCCAACAAAGCTGTTTTTGTATCTGACAGCCTCACGTTTGACTGTTCAGGTTCAAGCTGCAGCTCTGAGATTTTTAATCTGATAATCTCATAGTCTCACTATTGCTTAGCCATCATCAGGCTGACCGGCACCATCATGACGATGAGGGAATCTACTGAAAAGGAGCCAGAATGAAAGAGTTTTGTTGTGGTCAGCAACGCCTTAGAAAATCTTGAGCGGCAGAATGACCTCAGACGACTTAAGACCTTCCTTACACCACACTGAGACATAGAGGAGGAGACTGAACAACAGGATTACAGCACACAGTTGGGGGGTGGGTGGGAGAAAGAGAGAGAGAGAGAGAGAGAGAGAGAGAGACCAATTGTCTCACTGGCGTCAGTCCTATCCGTTCTGTCTGTGCAAGGCTTTTAAAGCCGCAGACACTTACCTACCCACACAAGCGCGCACGCACACACACACACACACACACACACACACACACACACACACACGTGTGTAAAAACTGGTCTAAACCTGCCAGCATTGGTGGACAGCATGCTGATAATCATATGCAAAATAAACTTTTCTTTGTACACTGTTAATATCCATAATTCATTGTCTATTTTTATATAAACACTGATTAAATCATTTTATTCACAGTTTGTATATAACACTGTTACTCTATTATTCATCATGGTGTTATAACACTGCTATATCACCCACCACTACTTAACCTACAGTATGAAAAAAAAAACATCTGTGTACAGTATTTACAGAATACAGCAGTGTGTACAGAATAAGCCCCGCCCCATCTCCTCCCATGTCTGTTGTTCACTGCCCATTTTACGGCACCTTGGAATGGAGCCTCAATGAGATCTCAACCTCATTTACTTATTCACAGTTACAGTAGGCATATTAAATGACATATTTAGCAAACACTGAAAACCTCCAGCCTAACACGTGCCTCCGGGTCAGACCTGTAGAGACATGCACTCTACAAGACCTCTAAAGGTGTCCTGTGGTAGCTGCAGATCCTGTAAATTTCAAGGTGGGCTTCTGAGTTCTTTTCCTATAACTTCCCAAAAAATGCGGATTAAAAAAAAAATCCAAAAATTGGATTAAAATCTGGAGAGTTTCAAGGCCAACGTCTTTGTGTCATGTTCCTCAAACCATGCCTGCGTCTGGCAATAACCCGATTTCTGCTTTCCAACAGCCATTAATATCACAATACGAGACATCAACTTCCTGCAGCAGCCATTTGTAAATAGAGAGCCACTTTACCTGCAGATACAGACTTTTCTTCTTATGATTTCTAATATTATACAACGCTGCCCTTCTCACAGCTTTCTCTACACTGCCGCTGAGACAAAGACGATCATTTTGTTCTTCACAGACAGAGACAGAGCTGCTGGACATTTGTCTGCATTAAGGACGGAGATGGCTCTGCACTCTGTCTGGTTATGGCCATTTATTTACCAGTTCATCCCAGCACCTTCTCTGCCCCAGGTAGCACTCACCTAACTGCCTACTGGACGTTAACAGAAATAACAGATGTTATTCACTAAACCAGACCATCTTCCATCGCTGCTCCCCTCTCCAGTTCGAGTGGTCACATGACCAGCATAGGCGCTTTCGGTGGTGAACAAGGTTTAGCATTGGCACGCTGATCTGTCAGTGGCTCAACACGCAGTAAGCTGTGGTGCACTGTGTGTTCTGACGCCTTTCTATCATAGACACTGTTCTGTGGGATCAGACCAGAATGGACATTCTTCCTCCTATCACTTGTGAGCCCATGACCCTGTCGTAGAATCACCGGATGTCCGTTTTGGATGCTCTGCCCTCGTCAAAGTGGCACAGATCCTTACACTTACCCATTTCCCAGCTTCCAAGCCGAAATTCAATAACTGCCACTGAAAGCAGATCATTGATATTATTCAAGCCACCCATTATCATTTATATCTGATGATTAGTTCACAGCACTAAGTGTCATACTGTGAAGCTGTTACCAATAATAAACCCTAGTAAACAGGTCATATAACGGACCATATAAATTTAAAGCTCTTTTCCAAGCCAACTCCTTACTCCAATAAGCATGAGAGTTAATCATGACCCTAGAGAGGAGCCAGGTGTAAACGCAGCTCACAAAAACAACTCTGCCTGAAATAGAAAGAAAACAGATCAATAGAAGTCCATCAGCTGCATTCAAACCTACACACACACACACATACACACACAATCCAAGTCAAGTGCTCTTCGCCTAATAATTTCCTAATATAAGTTATACACAATGTCCTTAAGGCCCAGCGCACAACAGAAGCACGTCTCAGACAGGAACTAAAAAGTACAGAGAGACAAAAACACTGATATGCACATACGCTGACTAGACAGGACAACAAGAGCACACAGATCTTACAGAGCAGACAAGAAAGATCAAACGCCTACTGTGAAAAGGACAAGATTAAAAAGGCACAGAGCCCCTTAAAGCGCCATCATCTCGGGCACGAAAACGCAGGCGTCCGCTAAAATGGCAGAAAAGAGCACGGCACTGTTGATGTTTTTGGTTTATCTTCTTTTTAAATTGATTGGTCAGACATGCTTATTGTCTCAAGTGTGTTTCCTCAGTTTGGTGCCACATAAACATTTAGGAAACGTTTAAAAACCACCAAACTCACCTACAATCATCAGGTAGAAACAGCTCCAGGATCAGAATCTGTTACTGATCTATCGCACAGGTGAATCTTCTTTCAGGATTGTTTTTAAAACTTTGAATACTTACAAACCTGGGAGGTATGACTTTGAGAAGGATTTATCACTTTAGCTGCCCCCCAAAAAGAGCTGTCAATCATTCCTAATAAACCACCCTCAACTTTGGGCTCACGTTATCGGTCTAAACCGGGAAATCTGACAAAGAACTAACCAACCAAATCAGATTTGGTTGCACTTCACCAACTGAAACCGGAGTGAGACTGAATAGCAAGGCTGGTCCTCCCTGACCTCTGCCAAATGCTAAATTCTGGCCACAAGACGTATTGCCTTGGTGACCTTAGTGACCAGTGCCAGTTTTTTTTTTTTTTTGCCCTGACCAAAGACATTTAGTGGAAAACTATAAATGTGATTTTCAGCGAACTGTTGTTCTAAGTGTAAGCTGTAGTTACACTCATGACTCAAAAATCCTGATGCACCCCTTCCCAAAAATGTGACTACATAAACACTGCCTACTCAGAAAACCTCAGCATATGACACAGTTCCTGATTGTGCCAAAGGGCAGCTGTATAAATGATGAACAGGAAACAAGATAATTCTGGTGTTTTACCAGCGGTGTAGTCAAAGAACCGCAGCTTGTAAAGACAGTGGTACTGGATGTTCTGTGCCGTTCCAGACAGCAGGGTAATACACGGTGTGTTCTGGCAATTTTTGGAAAAGCCGCACAGCAACAAAAACACCCTTTATACTAGAAATGGCACCAAGGGGATATTAGCCATCAGGCTGGTATCAGCAGAAAGTGCTGGGTATCTATTCTAGATGAAGGAGGGCAAAAAAAATGAACCTAATTTAATGCTGCAACAAATATGCTCACTGATGTGTTGTCTGTGGGATAGGAGTGTTAGAAAAGTGTGTATACACACACACACACACACACACACACACACACACACAATTTTTGTATTTCACTTTCCACCTTAAATCGCCACACTATTCCATTCTGGGTCAGAAATGTTTATGTATCGTCATTGAGGGATATGCACATAAAATAAAATATCGAATATCGATACCGACCCTCAATTCCTACATCAGAGCATCCCTAGAGTAAATAAACACAGCTGGATATAAAACTACTCACTTCTCCTTCAACTACATAGTGGAGCGAAATGAGGGTGAAATTGGCTTCATGAGTAAGTACAATTCCACCTTAAATGGTGCAGGAGTCAGTGTTACGTTCTGCCGGAATGCAACGTTAACTCCTGCACGATTTAAGGTGGAACGACAAAAATGGAACAAGGAGCCAACTTCAGCTTGTTCGCATTTTGCCTTTCCACCTTAAATCGTGCAGCGGTTATATTCTGGCAACAAGAAGCTCGTGTTAAGAAGTTTGCTTCTTGTTCTCGTTACGTCCTTCCACCTTAAACGGTGCAGCGCTGGAATAGGACGTCTGCACCGTTTAAGGTGGAACGGCGGAACTGGAACAAGAATCCAACTTCAGCTCTAACCGGAGCCGTTAGCATTAGCTCCACCGTTAGCTCTGCAGACGGCGCCGCGGAGCTGCAGTATCGTGAGCAATTTGGAGGATAATATCCCGGGGATAACGGTTATGTGTGAGCGTTACCTGGTCCTCCATGGTGCTCGGGTTCCCGGCGGAGCTCCGTCCGTTTAGCGGCGGGTTTGTGTCGCTCCTACGCCGCTCATTGTGTCTCAATTTCGGCCAAGAAACGGAAACCAACAGCCGCCCCTCCCCTTCCACACGGCCGACGCCAGCGGAGAGACGGACAGCAGTCTCAGGCAATCACAGAGCGGTCAGTGGGAGACCCGTCTGCAGCTCCACCAATCACAGGGCCAGGGGGGCGGGACTTCTCACGGGTGGCGAATTATACGGGATCGGGTACAGGGCGCTTTCATGTGGTGTATTGATGTGTATTCATAGAGTTACTGTAAAATAAGAAAATAAGAGAAAATAATAGCAGTATAAAGTGTAAAACAATAATTATCAACAAAGATATAGAAATAATAATGCAGCATGTGTATATATATATACACACAACAATAACAATAACTACATATAAACTGTAGTATGTACATTAGGCAGGAATGTGTATCATACAATATGTCTTTGAATATATATACTAAATACTAGACAGACAGACAGATATTATTCACGTCTAACCGTAATGATGAAAACAAGCTTATTCTTAACAGAGAAACATAATAAACCTTGTTGAACTTGAGCTATAGGCTTCTTTCCTTGTTTAAGTGCATGTTGTGAGACGGGTGTAAAATGTGAGGAGCCGTGGAGAGCTTCAGTCTGCAGCAGATGGAGAACTGGACCCATACTCTGACCCTTGACTCTGAAATCAAAGCTGCCTCAATGCACACAATGCAGAGTCTTAGAGGCGAGAAATCCGCTTAGGCCCGGGTCCTGTGTGTCCTGTGTCCTGCGGCCTGTCAGGACTAAAACAGCAGGGTCCAGGAGCACGTCTATGAGCTCGGAGACACTGCTGGAGTCTGTAGAAACTGTGACAGTGTGTGTTTGTGTGTTCTCCATGAGTGTGTGTGATTCGCAGACCACCTCGGTGTGACAGGAGGCCAGAGAGGAAGGTTTTGTCTCTCTCTCCCTGTCTGTCTCTCTTTCTTTCTCTCTCAGACTGGCTGGATTCCTCCTGCAGTGTTTACACGCCAGACAGTCAGTACAGATTATACATCTGCTCTTTACTAATTAAGTAAAGCCCCCCTATACTATATATTGTGAATATAATTTAACACATACATTATCATAGATATATTATACACCATGAACATTTGCACTTTTGCATGTCTTTGCCTTTTATTTGTGCTGAAGGATTACAATTAGAGCTGAATCTGTCTGCAACTGAACATCACGATTCTCCACAAGGTGGTGCTGTTATGACAAAAATAAAAGCTTTTATTGTGTTTACATCTTCAGGAAATCAGTGAAAGGCAAAACACAGCAGTCTTTTAGATAAACAATGTGTTTAATTCAGCCATTAAATTCTTTCATATACAACAGCAGGTCGTCAGCTGTCAGTACAAAACACTGAAATACGGAGTCAAACCTTACTGTTTCAAGAACCCTGAATCGTATCAAGTCCTGTCAAGCTCTGGCTGAGTTTAAGTAAACTTCATCTTGTCTTCTCAACCTATACACACCAGTGTTTAAATCTAAAGCCCTGATCCACTTTAAAGGGGAACGCTTTTCTTGAAAAATAAATAGTAGTTTCTGGAGGAATTTAAAACTGGAGTCAGAATTGTTTACTGTGGTGGTGATAGGAACCAGACGTCAAATTATTAAAAGCTCTTTACTGGAAACTATTGCATGAAGTGGTTATGAATTCTCCCTTATACATAATGCACAAGGTTTTGTTTTCCAATGTTTTTTTTCATTCATTCATTCATTATCTGTAACTCTTATCCAGTTCAGGGTCGCGGTGGGTCCAGAGCCTACCTGGAATCATTGGGCGCAAGGCGGGAATACACCCTGGAGGGGGCACCAGTCTTTCACAGGGCAACACAGACACACACACATTCACAACTACGGACACTTTTGAGTCGCCAATCCACCTACCAACGTGTGTTTTTGGACCGTGGGAGGAAACCGGAGCACCCAGAGGAAACCCACACAGACACAGGGAGAACACACCACACTCCTCACAGACAGTCACCCGGAGGAAACCCACGCAGACACAGGGAGAACACACCACACTCCTCACAGACAGTCACCCGGAGGAAACCCACGCAGACACAGGGAGAACACACCACACTCCTCACAGACAGTCACCCGGAGGAAACCCACGCAGACACAGGGAGAACACACCACACTCCTCACAGACAGTCACCCGGAGGAAACCCACGCGGACACAGGGAGAACACACCACACTCCTCACAGACAGTCACCCGGAGCTGGAATCTAACCCACAACCTCCAGGCCCCTGGAGCTGTGTGACTGCGACTATGCCATCAATATTTTATTTAAAGACTCAGGGATAATACTGATGCTATTTGTAGACATGGAGATGTCTGGTGTATCTCCACCACTATAATTAATCTCAGTAAGTTCCTCTATAAACTGTCATTTCATGTTAAACCACTGCACAACTGCAAATGTTCCAAAATCTTTAGAATTCATCTTCACCAATTAAAATGTATTATTCCACACCAAACATGTCATAGAAATGCAAATACTCATCTCACACATTGTCTTCCATTCATTCCCAATAATATGTGACACAGACACACACCTCCACCCCTGATTTCAAAGTAACAGAGTACACTCAGCCCTCTGTACCAGTAGGATATGGGTTCCACGAACCTCAACAGACACCAAAACCTATGGATGCTGAAATCCCTACTATAACATGGTGTAGTATTCGCATATAACCTCCACACATCCGCGCAGACACATGACACCATCTCTAGATCGCTGATAATAAATAATACAATGTACATGTTGTAAACTGCTGTTATACGGTACACAAACACAGGGATTGTACGAGGGGCGAGCGCTGGAGAGCAGCTAAGGATATGTGAAACGGCAGGAGGCTACAGCAGGGTGCGCTACACCCTGTGCAGTGCCACAAACATGTGCTATGAGGAAATTTCTGGAACATTTTATGAATATTTTCTATCTGCGGTTGTTTGAATCTGTGGAAGCTGACGCCATGGATACAGAGGGCTGACTGTATATTGTAAACTTCAAGTTTCCCAGGATTTAAAAGTAGCATCAGTGTTTAACAGAGGCATCCATTCTTCAAATCCAACCTTCTCACTTATTCAGCCATTTAACCAGGGGCCTGTCTCATGAAGCAGGGTTTCTAGCTTAAGCAGCTAAGCTAATCTTAGTCTAATCCTAGATTTAATAAAGGTTTGACACTTCCTGTACAGTTCGATATGGTTTTACACCACAACAGCTTTGTTTTATCCGTTATAAATGGTTAATTTCTGTATATTTATAGAGTATCATTTCCTTTTCATACGTTTCAAGCAAATGGCTTCTCGTCATAAGCACTATGCTTTCACCTGCAAATGCACAAGGATGTATTTAACCTGTATTAAGTGACAAAGCTGTTGACCCCTGGTAAAACTTGTTAGGTTGGTTTGAAGCGGTCTTACTCAAGTTTGCTTCATGACACAGGCACTAGGACCCAGAGGCCGTTTCACTAAGTAGGATTTCGGAGCCTAGATAACTCCAGCCGGCCCAGACGGAATAAGATAAGGACTGTTCCTACTGGGCCTTAAGGCAGTCTTAAATAATCCAGATGATCAATAATCCAGCTCCTGGAGCACCCATGACTTTTGATTGTATACTAATCAAGGCTGGTTTTCCCAAAAGCAACTTAGCACAGAGATGATTCTTGAATGGTAGAGCGAGCATCGCACTGAACACTCCCTCTCTCTCTCACT
The DNA here is from genome assembly GCF_029633855.1 of Hoplias malabaricus. NCBI lineage: Eukaryota > Metazoa > Chordata > Actinopteri > Characiformes > Erythrinidae > Hoplias > Hoplias malabaricus. The sequence goes on from NC_089813.1 coordinate 38,720,443, forward strand.
CCCTCTGTCACTCCCTCACTCTAAGAGAAGATATCCTTAATGCTAAGATGCTTTTAGGAAACTGGGCCCAGCTCATTACTGAGTCCTTCCTGAGTTTAAGTCGTCTATCCCTTAATCCCCACATCTTCATTAACAACGTTTCTGGGTCTTGGGGTTGCCCTTGAGGACGATGTAGGGCAGGCCGAGGGCCCAGTTGTCCCGGGGCCAGTACTGCAGGTCAGGGAGGGAGTAAGGAATCTCCTGGCTGGCGTCCAGGTACGCGATCAAGGTGCTGCCGTAAGCTGTGGCAACTACAATCAGGATGTGCCTGAAGAGAGACAACAGATAAACGGGTCAAGGAACGGACACGAGAAACCTCTATTTGGGCCACATTCACAGCACAGGGAGAGAGAGGCGATTAAATACCAATGATTTTGCAAAGTGACATTTTCAAGGAGTCATTCAGAGGAACAGGCATCTGAAGAATTTAATGCCTCTGCAGCTGAAATTCCTAGACTCCCATCCTGAGCCCTGGGGCTACATTATTGAAGCGTTCTTTAAAGTTTCTCTTTGTGCTCACCACGAAAACATCCATTACGACAGCAGCAATTTTCAAACAGTAGTTTTTAACATGAAGAATCATCATTTAAATAAAGACTTGCTCTAGAGCCTCTCAACCCACAAACCGTGAAACAGGACCACCCACCGAGTCTCTCCAATCACAGCGGAGAGAAATAAGAGCACTGAGTAAAAACGAGAACGGAGAAGGAAGACAACTGAGCGAAAATGGCTCCGCACTTGGGTCAGAGTGAACGGTGGCTCATTTTGAAATTGAGTTGTTTATATGTGGGAGAATGCTGCCGTGGGGCTTGATCCTTGTGGTATTTTGACCAAAGCAGGTCATAGACATTATGGCCTGGAACTGTGTTGCCTAGGGTGACCAGATCTGAGATGGTGAAAAAGAGGCCACGTCTCGGGGGGGTGAGGTGACCAATTAAATGTTTACAGAGAAGGTTATCGACCAATAACGGTAGCTCTACAGTCAGACCGTCCAATCAGAAGATTTTAGACTACTTCACCACGCCCCCTTCTCACTCAAGCGAACCAATCGGAGTAGGGGAGGGCGGGACTAGTTTGTGAACGAAACTTTTCGAAGTTCTATGTAAGCTCTAGAAAAACAAACTCCCGGACGTTTGTGAAATTCCACCTGAACATTTTTTTTGGACATGTCTGGGTAAAAAAAGGACGTCTGGTCACCCTAGTGTCTCCTTTAATTTTTTTTTTTTATAATTGGCTAATTCTCCATTAACTGTCTTACTACAAAATAAAACATGGCGAGTGATGTAGAAACACTTACACCTTCTGACAAAGAGCAAACCATCCTTCAAAGCTTATTAAATGCCATCTGTATCTCAGCGGCAGCTCCTACCAGATGCCGTGCAGGTAGCAGAAGTTGAGCTTCTGCCAAAAGCTGCAGCCAAAGCGGTCACTAATCCAGCAGGAAACGGCCAGAACCCACAGGCCGATGGAGGCTCGAGCCAAACGCAACACACGCCTGTCCGTGCAGCTGAAAAAAAAACGACAAGAACAAGATAAAGCTGGGTTTTATTGAGACGTTGTAAACTTTTACAGCAGCGTTTCTGATTTAGGTCAAAAACAAACCTGACTGCCTCATAAAACCTATGGGTTTCCTTTATATTGAAAACTCTTAAGGCAATTCATATGAACATATTTACACCAGTACTGAACTAAAACATTTTCTCCAAAAATATCGGTGGTGTCACATCCTTAAATGTGAAAGCCCCCTTTAATTCTGTGACTGTCCACAATAATGTTAGTCATTTCTATCTAAAAATGTACTCAATAAACAAGAAAAGATGGTCTGTACCTCTTCAGCTCCAGGTACAGAGAGTAGAGGATGTGAAGGGCGAAGCAGTTGAGGGCGTAGGCGTTGGCTGTGGGTTTAACGAAGGAGGACACTGTTGTTATGACTGTGATGACCAACACCATGCGAGAGAACATGGTCCTAAAGGAACACATTCACACAACATTAGGAATAAATTCTGTTCTGTGACTGAAGATTGACTTTTCTCCATGTTAGGAAACATATACTGACACCTAGTGGCCTGGATGCATCAAGGATACTATACTAAACATTTTAAACATGTTTCCTTCCACAGTCCAAAAACACATGTTGGTAGGTGGATTGGCGACTCAGAAGTGTCCGTAGGTGTGAGTGTGTGAGTGACTGTGTGAGTGTGTTGCGCCCCCTCCAGGGTGTGTTCCCGCCTTGCGCCCAGTGATTCCAGGTAGGCTCTGGACCCACCGCGACCCTGAACTGGATAAGGGTTACAGAGAATGAATAACATTTTAAACATAGGTTTATACCCAATATACAGAGCATAAACTTGGTGCAGCCTGGTCTCAGAGGGAATTTCTACCGATTTTACACCACGCCCTGTATTCATACAATGTGTACCAAGTGTATTAGTCAGTAACGTGTGTGCTATACATCAGTGGATGTTCATATGAATGTCTGGCAACGCACCATAAAGTTAAAACTTCCTCTAAATCTAAACTTAACCATGATTCTAAACATAAAGCTGAACTTAATCCTAAACCTAATCATATATTAACCATAAAGCTAGCTCTTAGCTACATTAAAGCTAGCTCCTAGCTACCCTAAAGCTAGCTCCTAGCTACCCTAAAGCTAGCTTCAAAAGATTAGAAAAGGCAGTGCGTGGCACTGTAACACTCTCACAAACGGTTTACAGCAGTATTTCTGTGATTCTTCTTCAGGTACAAAGCCGAATTTGAGTGTACTTAGCAAAACTGCGCCACCTATGGACTCAATTAGTGAAAGCGACATTATAGCTTTTTATGCCGAAATATTTAAGACAACATATTTACAAGCTTTAAACTGTAGTTTAGTCAAAACTGAGAACTCAGATTTATACCAAATCAAAGCCAAGAGTCAATGGTAATTAGCAGTGTTCACGGTGCATGCTTTAATCATAACACTTAAGTAATTCAGCTTTTTCCTGTTTCAAACAAATCCTTCCTTTGAACAAGAGCTGCCACCAAGAGCACACTACCCCCCCCCCTCCCCAGAGGCTTCGAAGTCTGTGGTCACGTTTCCTCATTAATATTTCACACTTTCCCATCTCACTCTTAAATATTAATGCCGTATCTGCTCAGGCCTCATTGAGAAAGTCCTGGAGGTCTTCACTCACACCATGGGGTAAAAACGATGTGCAAGACTTAAAGCAGGCTACTGTTACACACACTGCTTAATAGGCTCTTTTCTTATTAATGTTCAGCAAAGCAGTTCCTTTTGAAAGACAAGGCAGCTTGAGTTATATTAAAGGGTGCTAGCAAAGTATGCAGAGCAACAAACGGACTACAGTCTGTGACTGTAGAAATGCCCCTGTATGGACAGTAGAGTTCATTAAATGGAAAGGGAGTGTATAAACCAGAAGGTGGTTTGTATCTGAAAATGTAGTACTTTCTTGCACAGGGGAAGAGCCTGTGTCCTCTGGAAGCTTTGGGTACTACTCTACCTCTTTACTACCACTACTTCTACAAATACAGTACACTCCTCAATACACAGAGAGAGAGAGAGAGAGAGAGAGAGAGAGAGAGAGAGAGAGAGAGAGGTACAGATGCACACACACACAGCAACTAATCACAGCACAAACTGTAATCTGTGAAGCAACACAGCGGCATAAAATTCATGTTATCAAGGTTGAAAGAGATAGATAGGGAACGCCTTATAGGGGCTGTAAGGAGCTTTTGTTACTCCCTCTTTACACACACCTTAATACTAGTCTTTCACCACTGACCAAACACCAACAATTCAGAAGCTGACAGCTGATTAAGAAGATAAATAACCGATACTGAATAAGAGAGGACGTACTCCATACACAACTGGTCACACCAGAGTCTGAGGCTGTAGCTGAATGTTCACTCGGTGTGGAAGGTGCTTAGACATGAAGGTGTTTACCTGTCTTTAACAAAAGACGGGTAGTGTCTCCGTGGAAACCAGAGAGAGTAACCGATGGCCAGCACCCACAGGATGGACAGCTCATCCAGCATCTGCCCCATAAAACTCAGGGTCATGTGGAAATACATGGAAAAGAGACCTGTGGCGTGAGAGAGAAAGAGACATAAATAATATAAAGTATAGCATTCATTTCTTATGTTATATACACACAGTAAAAATTTATCAAAAAAAAAAATCTGTATATTTTTTCTGTGTTTTGACAAACATTTTAAATACATCAACTTTATTTTATATTGAGTCCATATTGTGTGGGTTTCCTCCGGGTGACTGTCTGTGAGGAGCGTGGTGTGTTCTCCCTGTGTCTGCGTGGGTTTCCTCCGGGTGACTGTCTGTGAGGATAGTGGTGTGTTCTCCCTGTGTCTGTGTGGGTTTCCTCCGGGTGACTGTCTGTGAGGAGTGTGGTGTGTTCTCTCTGTGTCTGCATAGGTTTCCTCCAGGTGACTCTGTGAGGAGTGTGGTGTGTTCTCTCTGTGTCTGTGTGGGTTTCCTCCGGGTGACTGTCTGTGAGGATAGTGGTGTGTTCTCCCTGTGTCTGTGTGGGTTTCCTCCGGGTGACTGTCTGTGAGGAGTGTGGTGTGTTCTCTCTGTGTCTGCGTGGGTTTCCTCCGGGTGACTGTCTGTGAGGAGTGTGGTTTGTTCTCTCTGTGTCTGCATAGGTTTCCTCCAGGTGACTCTGTGAGGAGTGTGGTGTGTTCTCTCTGTGTCTGTGTGGGTTTCCTCCAGTTGACTGTCAGTGAGGAGTGTGGTGTGTTCTCTCTGTGTCTGCGTGGGTTTCCTCTGGGTGCTCCGGTTTCCCCACACGCTCCAAAAACACACTTTGGTAGGTGGATTGGTTACCCAATAGTGTCCGTAGGTGTGAGTGTGTGAACGAATGTGTGGATGCATGTCGCCCTGTGGAGGACTGGCGCCCCCTCCAGGGTGAGTTACTGCCTTGCGCCCTGTGATTCCTGGTAGGCTCTGGATTTTCAACTCGGTTATTAGTTATTGCAGACTCCACCCATCAGTGACTATCCCCCAATTTCTCCAGCTGAGCTGTTCATTAACGACTGCAACAATGTTGTCTGTAGCCAAGACATTTTAGGTGACTTGTATAAAATTTACATTCATTTGGGTCAAGTTATTAATTTAAATTATTTGGAAATTTTGCAAAAACCGTTATATCACAACTAAAAATGCCCATCCATTCTTTTTCCAAATGGGTCAATACCTTTCATACCTCCTCTATGGCACATCAGCAGGGCTGAATCTTGAGTTCAAGACGCCTGGAAGTGAGCCTTAAGGACACTTCTACATAATACATGAGGTCAGAGCTTAAAACCACTTGAGGTCACTGCTCAGACCCAGAGGAAATTCAGAGGACAGTGGTGTATAAAACCTTAAAGACACCCCAGGGCATGCTGTGTCAAATTTCTAAACAGAAATAAGTGAAGGCATCCTCTGCAGAAATAAGGCATTTTGTGTGTAGTTTCAATTTCTCTGTCATCCACAAAGCAGATGATGGTTCAACTCCCAGCTCAGGACACTACACTGTCATTAAGACTCCTACCACTGCAGTAGCCTACATCTGTAACATGACAGATAACATTAAATCACTGTCAGTATGAGAAGAACAGCCGATACACAGGTCTCAGGCGTTAAATACGAGGAGGACACTGGGTCACTCACCCACAAAGATCATCATAAGCCAAACCAGATGAACCGCCAGGCTCCTCTCCTTCGCGTACGGGTGAAGGAGGTACAGCATTATAGGCGCAACCACAAAGAAGACAAAACTGCTCATCTGAAATACAGAGAAACAGGACGACAGCGAAGAACAGATGAGAAGGGGAAGGCATCAGCAGTGTAGCTGTCAAAGAGCAACATCTTATATGAGGTCACATACCACAAGTAGGTTTAAAAACTGCGCTGAAAACACAACCTGTTATATTTCACTGTATTTGTGATGTCACAACTGTTATTAGATTATTAGATAGCCCGTTCATTCTGATGTCATAAAGAGTGTTTCAGCTTCTGGTGCTTTTTCAATGAGGCCTTTTATTTACATTTCAAAACACAAACATGTTAATGACCCCACACACACACACACACACGTGTTTGTCTCTCATTCTCACCGTGTTGAAATACTCCACAACGTTCTCAGAGTGTCTGTAGTTATCCTCACACCAGTCCACATCAGAGCTCTCATATGAAAACACATCTGCCATCTTCTCGAACGAGGGGATCCCTGGTGGGGGGGCGGGTGGGGGTTTGAAGGGACATAGTGACAAGTTGAGGATTGACGAAGACAGATGAGAGAGACAAGGAGAGAAAGATGTGGCAGAACGGGGGGACAGTGGAAAAAAGTAGGGAAAGAAGAAGAGAGGATGAAAAGAGGGGGAGAATAGCGAAGAAAGAAGAAAAGGATAAAGCAGACGTAATGCAATATGGAGAGAAAGAAAGCATGAGACAGAGAGAGAAATAAACAGAGAGGGAGATGAAGAGAAATAGAGTGAAGTGGAGATAATGTAAGAGAAAAAGAAGAAAGGAACAATGAGAGAGAGAGAGAGAGAGAGAGAGAGAGAGAGAGAATTTCCTTGTCCCGTTATTAAACTGCAGCAGTCTTATTTGTCTACAGGCTCCATATCTGAACAGAGAAGCAGTGCATTCAATATATGACACGCTACTGCTTTGTATCAAATGCAAATGCTGATAATGTGCACACACTCAAATTTCAAACCAGTATCAAAGAAGTGATCGTGTGCAGAAAAATCACGCAGTGGGCTTTAAAAAGTGACTTAAAAGTGCAGTTTAATCATTAAAATTGCGAACAATTCAAATGTCAAAATTGTAAACAAACACATTCAGACTGATTTGGCTCAAAAACCACTCACCAAATCAGAACTGCTCACAGTGGTGATCGGAAACAGACATATTATGCCTTTAATATCTTCATATGATTTCATAACGTGTTTGAGAATACACTGCCTGAAGCCTAAGACACGCAAGGAATCTATATTCTCTAAAACACTATCAAACCACTGTCTGTTTACATCTCAACCACTGAATTGGTGGAGTACCCCTTTAAGTCATGACAAATAACAGAAACCTGGGCTATATTCCAAATAGCTCAGTGCTCCCTACGTGATGGACTGCATAGGTAAAAATAATACAGAAATGTAGTCCTAAAATACAGCTTTAATATTAAAGCCAGAAGGTGAACCGCACTGTAACTAACTTTTGGTGCACTATAATTTGGTAGAAGTCATGGGTTAATAACATTCAGTGCACTTTGTAGGGAGTAGGGGGTTGTTTGGGATACAGCCCACACTCTCATTAATAAATATTGATAAAAATGACCGTAATCAGAAATGAACTGATACAGAACCCAGTCTCGTTGTGTGAAGAGTGAGAATAAACCCAAAGCAGTGTTCAGAGATGTGATACAGAGCCTCTTACCTTTCAGAAACGAGTCCATGCTGAGGGTGAGAGCTGTTAGTTGCAGGTGTGGAGGTTTAAGCGGTTTTAAGGAGGAGAAATGTCCCCGAGCCTGTAGCTCCAGTCCGGCGGTGTCTTCAGCCGGTGGGGCAGGTAAACACACACACACACACAGGCTTGTTTTCATGCATTGTGGGGACACCACATACACTTCCTCTGATTTTGTGGGGACGTATCCTTACCCATTCTATAATTAATACTAGCCTAACGCAATCATTTCCTTAGACCCAATCCTAACGTTTCCTAACGATACTTATTTACGTTGTATTGTGGTTACCAACTTTATACTTTAGTAACTAGCCTCATTCAATCACTTATGAGTTTAAGCAAAGTTTGGATAGATTCAATCGTGTAATTTGTTTTTATTTATTTATTAATATTTGCTTCAGTCCAAGCATATTTTTCCTTTTTTAAGGTGTACACAAATCAGCTCCATTTGTACACTTGAGCACAGAAAGTATTGATTATGCTAATTCCGGCCTTCCCCCCAATTCCGGCCAGTGCCATATATGGTGCAATTCCGCGCGCTCCCTCTCTCTCTTCGCCAATCGCATTGGGGAAAACAATAAAACATAAGATCAAGCCCTAGTACGGCATTTAAACATCAGTCTTGCAAGAAATCACACATCTAAACAATATTTAAGTGTCTCTAACAGTGTTGTAATTCTTTGAGTGCAAAACTACATGTAGAACACAACACATTTCCATTTCGCGACAGATATTTCCCTCAGTGTAAGAGTTAGCTCACTCGTTAGCTTCTTTTCTCTGAGGGGAAAATCTACCGCCATTTTAATCCTTACACGTAGAGTACGGATACCAACACAGGACAAACGTAATCTCATTGTGAACCTCTCAAAGCCACTGAATGTGGCAAAAATCGAGCAAGTCTTAATTAATCTACATATTTGACTACTGAAAAAATGTTGATTTGAGAGAGTAAAGTACTTCTATTTATTTACAGTTAGCTGAGATTTCCAATATTGTAATTAAAGTGGCCGGAAGTTGGGGTAATTACAGGTAGATGTTTTCATTTTAGACTCACATTTTTTACTTTAATTTTTAGGGTTAATTTCATTTTGTTGTGTTGGTGGCAGTGGTAATTATTTTCTTTACTGAAGAGCTGGTGCTTAAGTAGTTTGGATAGATTAGTACTTGTGTTTGTAGGCTAGCACTTGTTAAGCTAATATGACCTTGTTTAGCTAGCTATCTGTGCTAGCACCTCTCTACTCAGTTTCGTTAATTAACATTAATCCCTTGTTTTCCTTTGGATTGTTCAGTGTTGTTTTAATGGGGATTTAGCAAACCAACAACTTTTTGGTTTAGATCTAGGTTTTTGTTTTAGAGCAAAGTCCCAAAAAATAAAAAGTGAAGAATCCCCTTAGAGATGGTAGATATGCTTCAGTTCTATTATCAGTTCTATATATTTCTATAATGTGCTCATCACTGAAAGAGTTTATTTGCATTTGTATATAATCATGTTGGTTTTGCCAGGCCACATTTACTTCTACCTGAGCCATAATGTCCCAAGACAACAATTTTCCCTCAAGGAATGTTTCAGGCTTTTTCAACCCACCTCTTGTCATGTCTTCAATATCCCCAACCACCTGTCCGTCTGCAGAAAGAGAAGCCTCCATAGTCCACCTGCCAGTGATTAGCTCACCTGGACCTTCACAACAGGTGTGTTATTGCATTAAACTCAGTGACCAATCACAAGGCTTTAAAGCAGGGCTATGTTGGATGGCCAAGAAAATCAGTTTAATCAGATCTAGGGTGCTTTATTTTCCAAGTCAGTACACTGATTCCCTGTGGCAAGTGAGCCATGAACATGAGGGATGTGCGCCAGAGCGGGGCAGAGTAATTTTGCAAATCTGGGTGATGGTTCTTCACAGTTAGGCTACTGCATTATTCAGTGTCTGTCAACTTCACTTGAAACCTGTTTTTTTGCCCTTTAAGTCACACTGTTAGAAAAATGGTCACAGTTGTAGTAATTTTAAGGGTACATATTCATACCTTTAAATATGGAACATAATTACACCTTATTCTATTATTGTAGATTTTAAAATGTTGTTGATTTCATACGCCCCATTTAATCTCCAGGACTTATATTTTGTTTTTTATTTTACACAGGCAGGTAGTGTCGCAGTCACACAGCTCCAGGGGTCTGGAGGTTGTGGGTTCGATTCCCGCTCCGGGTGACTGTCTGTGAGCAGTGTGGTGTGTTCTCCCTGTGTCTGCGTGGGTTTCCTCTGGGTGACTGTCTGTGAGGAGTCGGTGTGTTCTCCCTGTGTCTGCGTGGGTTTCCTCTGGGTGACTGTCTGTGAGGAGTCGGTGTGTTCTCCCTGTGTCTGTGTGGGTTTCCTCCGGGTGACTGTCTTTGAGGAGTGTGGTGTGTTCTCCCTGTGTCTGCCTGGGTTTCCTCCGGGTGACTGTCTGTGAGGAGTGTGGTGTGTTCTCCCTGTGTCTGTGTGGGTTTCCTCCGGGTGACTGTCTGTGAGGAGTGTGGTGTGTTCTCCCTGTGTCTGCCTGGGTTTCCTCCGGGTGACTGTCTGTGAGGAGTGTGGTGTGTTCTCCCTGTGTCTGTGTGGGTTTCCTCCGGGTGACTGTCTGTGAGGAGTGTGGTGTGTTCTCCCTGTGTCTGTGTGGGTTTCCTCCGGGTGACTGTCTGTGAGGAGTGTGGTGTGTTCTCCCTGTGTCTGCCTGGGTTTACTCCGGGTGACTGTCTGTGAGGAGTGTGGTGTGTTCTCCCTGTGTCTGTGTGGGTTTCCTCCGGGTGACTGTCTGTGAGGAGTGTGGTGTGTTCTCCCTGTGTCTGCCTGGGTTTCCTCCGGGTGACTGTCTGTGAGGAGTGTGGTGTGTTCTCCCTGTGTCTGCGTGGGTTTCCTCCGGGTGACTATCTGTGAGGAGTGTGGTGTGTTCTCCCTGTGTCTGCGTGGGTTTCCTCCGGGTGACTGTCTGTGAGGAGTGTGGTGTGTTCTCCCTGTGTCTGTGTGGGTTTCCTCCGGGTGACTGTCTGTGAGGAGTGTGGTGTGTTCTCCCTGTGTCTGCGTGGGTTTCCTCCGGGTGACTGTCTGTGAGGAGTGTGGTGTGTTCTCCCTGTGTCTGCGTGGGTTTCCTCCGGGTGACTGTCTGTGAGGAGTGTGGTGTGTTCTCCCTGTGTCTGCGTGGGTTTCCTCCGGGTGACTGTCTGTGAGGAGTGTGGTGTGTTCTCCCTGTGTCTGCGTGGGTTTCCTCCGGGTGACTGTCTGTGAGGAGTGTGGTGTGTTCTCTCTGTGTCTGCGTGGGTTTCCTCCGGGTGACTGTCTGTGAGGAGTGTGGTGTGTTCTCTCTGTGTCTGCGTGGGTTTCCTCCGGGTGCTCCGGTTTCCTCCCACAGTCCAAAAACACACGTTGGTAGGTGGATTGGCGACTCAAAAGTGTCCGTAGGTGTGAATGTTTGAGTGTGTGTTGGCCAGTGAAGGACTGGCTCCCCCTACCTTTTTCCTGAGTGTACTGGCCACTTTATTAGAAACCCATAGCTTTAGGTGCACTACAAATGAACAAATACAGACTGTGCCATATCTTTAGTTAATTTATTATACTCCTTCTACATAATGGATCAGTTTCTGACCTCAGGGCCAGTGTTGTCCAGTATTTTTTTGGTTGGCGGGACATTATCATCAAAGTAGACGCAGCAGAGGTTTTTACACACATCATGTCACTTCTAGGTGGAGAGTCGCCCACTACAACAGAGAAGTATAGCTTTGTATTTAGAAACAAACACTCCATTAAAAGCTAGCAGGTCACAAACTCAAACTGTGCATCAAACAATTGGCTACGATCTCTAGTAAGTTTTCTGATAAAGTGGCCATTTGGCATTCAGTCTGGTTTCTTTATCCAAAACTGTAAATGTGTTTATTTTTCATTAAGAATTTCTGGCATTATTTGAATCCATGGTTTTGATTTATCTGCAAACACAGATTATTATATGGACTGTGGATGATGTGAACACTGGTACATGGTTCTCCTGTATTCACCTCAAATGTGCTCCTCTTTCATAAACCAAACCCCAACAACTCGATTCTTTATACAGCAGCCTCTGGAGAAAAGAGCGACTTTAAATGATGACTGTCAAACTTCTGAATTTAAAACCCGCTCTTCACTGACCTCTCCTTTTACCTGCAGCAGGAGAATTCGTGTACATCACACCTTTATTGCAAATAAGGAGCTAGAACCTTAAATCTGTATGTTGTCTTTCTCACGCAAAGGTTGTTAGGCATTGTTTGTATTTGTTGTTATTCTCTCTCTCTCTCGTTGGAGAATGCTGTTTCAGTTAGAGGCATTGTTTGTATTGTTGCATTGTTGTTCTCTCTCTCGTTCTCCCCCTCCCTCTCTCTCTCTTTCTCTATCCCCCCCCCCTCTCTTTCTCTCTCTCTCTCTCTCTCTCTTTCTTTCTCTCCCCCCCTCTCTATCTCTCTTTCCCTCTCTTTCTTTCTCTATCTCTTCCCCCTCTCTCTCTCTCTGTTTCTCCTCTCTCTCTCCCCCTCTTTCTCTTTCCCTCTTTCTCTCTCTCCCCCTCTCTTCTCTCTCTCTCCCCCCCTTTCTCTCTCTCCTCTCTCCCCCTCTCTCTTTCCCCCCTCTCTTTCTCTATCTCTTTCTTTCTTTCTCTCTCTCTCTCTCTCTCTTTCCCTCTTTCTTTCTCTATCTCTTTTACCCCTCTCTCTCTCTCTCTCTCTCTCTCTCCCCCTCTTTCTCTCTCTCCCCCTCTCTTTCTCTATCTCTTTCTTTCTCTCTCTCTCTCTCTTTCCCTCTCTTTCTTTCTCTATCTCTTTCCCCCCCTCTCTCTCTCTCTCTCTCTGTTTCTCTCTCTCTTTCTCTCTCCCCCTCTTTCTCTCTCTCTCCCCCTCTCTCTCTTTCCCTCTCTTTCTTTCTCTCTCTCTCTCTCTCTCTCTCTCTCTCTTCTTTCCCTCTCTTTCTTTCTCTATCTCTTTTCCCCCTCTCTCTGTTTCTCTCTCTCTCTCCCCCTCTTTCCCTCTCTTTCTCTCTCTCTCCCCTCTCTTTCTCTCTCTCTCTCCCCCCCCTCTTTCTCTCTCTCCCCCTCTCTTTCTCTCTCTCCCCCTCTCTCTTTCTCTTTCCCTCTCTTTCTCTCTCTCTCCCCCCCTCTCTTTCTCTCTCTCTCTCCCCCCCTCTTCTCTTTCTCCCCCTCTCTTTCTCTCTCTCCCCCTCTCTCTTTCTCTTTCCCTCTCTTTCTCTCTCTCACCCCCTCTCTTTCTCTCTCTCTCCCCCTCTTTCTCTCACTCTCCCCCTCTCTTTCTCGCTCCCCCCCCCCTCTCTCACTCTCTCTCTCATTGGAGAATGCTGTTTCAGTAAGAGGCATTGTTTGTATTTGTTGTTATTGTCTCTTTCTCTCTCTCTCTCTCGTTGGAGAATGCTGTTTCAGTTGGAGGCATTACACCTGCTGGACCTGTCCACCCTGAACACTTGATGAGGCCGTGTGTTAGATCACCGCAAGGCAAGTCGATTTTTTCTTACGTCAAACAATATATGGGCAATATTTGTACGCCAGACAAACAAGCACATGTGTTGTCAGGAAATTCAAGATCATGACATATGCTAAAGTAATTTCCTCCCACAATTTTTTCATAATAATAGGTAACAAATCATTTGAAGTTGCCTGGCAGAACCGGTTCACAAAGTTTCTGGTCATAGATGATTCATTTTTGCTTTGTCTTGAGCGTTATAATCTGATCTAACACCTGCTCCACTGCTGAATATATATGGGTCCAACTCATAGGCGATGGATGCTGCTCCATCTCTCCAGAGGACACCGCAGTGTTGGCCAACAATTAACATTGGACATGGTGACCTTAAGCTCATGTGCAGTTGCTCCAGGGTAGGTTTCTGTAGTGTGACGTCTGGTATGTTAAGCTTCTAAATAGGTCCCTCACACACACACACACACACGTTTGTTCCAATATACACATTCAGACTACACCTACCCCTAACTCTAACTTAACCCCAGAAAACAAAAGGAAAACCTTTGGCTCTTTTAGTTTTAAGCATTAAAAAATGTCAGGACATGTTCTTTTTTTTGGTCCTGAGACGTGAGTGTGACTTTTGGAATCTTGTCCAGAAAAAACACACACACACACATTATATATTTAAACATTTGTTTGGTAGAGAGACACGTTCAAATGGATCCCCCATAAATATTCCAAATTCAACACTATTTTGTTAAACCCTAGTTCCAATATTTTCAAAAAAAAAGATTGTAAGTTTCTCTAGAATCATTTCTCAGATGCGGAAAGGTATTAACAAAATGCCATGCGTAACCAACCCAGGGACTTTGTAGGAATGACTGAAGTCAACAAACATGATAGCAACATATTTGACTGACAACCGGTGTTCTCCCAGTGTCTGCGTGGGTTTCCTCCAGGTGCTCGTTTCCTCCTAAAATCCAAAAACCGAATGGTTGAGGGTTACATCCATGTGAAATGGACAGTGAGTGTATGAGTGTGTGATGGATGTGCCCCGGCTTTGATTGCGCCTGAACAGAATGAGGATTTTACAGCAGATGAACGAATGAAGGAAGTTTAATATTAGTACCATATGTTAAATCAACTCCAGGGGATTGCACACAGATCTCAAGCTAATTCTGTTTGAAAGCAAAAAAAAAAGCATACAAAATTATAACTTAAACAATAAAAAAAGACCCGTTCATGACTAATACTTTGTTGCCTATTTACTGTGCAAATGTCTGTGAATTCTGCACTGACATCAGCGCCATCGTGTGGTTGCTCTGCAGTAGTGCAGGATCTGTGCAATGACTAAAGCCCTGGCTCTACCCCCTTGTAATCCTTAATAAAAACAAAGAACTTAAAATAACAGTAGCATCCCCCTCCTAAAGCCCAGTTTAAAGTCTAGCCCAGTTAATGGTGACTCGGAGACGGCTTCAGGGCTGAGGGCTTGAGATTTTCCAAACCCAGAAAAACAAACTCCACGTATAAACAATTTGACCATTTCATATTTTTCCATTTGGATTTTACTTTGACTCTTTGACCACGTCTGACCAATTTGCCTCGTCATTACCAACCAGCTGTGTCCAGAGAGGCTGAGAGGCCTGAGAGTTTAGAAAGTTCACAGACGGAGCACTCAGTGCTGTTACGTTCCACCGGCTTGTAGATGCGGATCTGAGTGATCTCAGATTTTCTCGACGTAATTCCCTGGGAACAAGCCCTCCTTCCCTCGCAGTCTTCCCGTCCACCAGCCGGACGCGTCTACAGACAAACAAGCTCGGTCAGGTCTTATTTATTTAGGTGTTAGAGAAGGAGAACATACAAAACGTAAATATAAACATAATCTGACTGCTCAGTTAATTATATTTTTTCCATTCTAATTTTATTCAAACTTTTTCGCAGGTGCCTCACCTTCTTTGACAAGGTCGATGACTTCATTGGCGTCGAAGCTGAGCTCGTCCACATCCTGCCCCACGTACTGATAGAGCGCCCGGCAGCGAGGGCCCTGGGAGCGAGGCTGGGCTTTGGGACGACTGCTGGGG
Organism: Hoplias malabaricus; assembly: GCF_029633855.1. Classification (NCBI taxonomy): domain Eukaryota; kingdom Metazoa; phylum Chordata; class Actinopteri; order Characiformes; family Erythrinidae; genus Hoplias; species Hoplias malabaricus. Next base: position 38,735,492 of record NC_089813.1, read on the forward strand.
GCCGGTGGTGGACGCTGGCTTATACTCTTCTTCCTATGCATTCTTTAAAGAGAAGTAAGAAGCGGTGTAAACAGAGTTGTGGCAGTGTTTCTGCCAGTGTAAACAATGCACAGCCTTTCTGAAGTGGCATTGGGTGGAGGTTTTGTTTGAGACCCATCGACAAATCATCATTCCTCACTAAACCCACTGTTTCCCACTATCCTTCGGCAGCGAGAGACAGAACTCAGAGTGAAGTCTAACTGTGTGCTGCTGGGTCCCGCTGACGGACATGCTCTGTACTCAATTACCACAGAAGGGTTTGTGTGTGTCACTCAGTAATAGTTGCATCTTAGAAACTGCTGGATGTCATCAACTGTGTCTGTTTGGCTGTAAATTTTTCTCTCCTGCACTTCCTTCCGTAGATGGAGAGTTATGTGATGACGGTTTGATTGTTCTCTTTCCTAGCGGATTTCAACAGTCTCTCTATTCTTATTAAAGTGGGTTGCGGTTAAAAACGCGCATCCATTTCAGGGTCGCAGTGGGTCCGGCCCCTCCCTGCAACCATTGGGCGCAAGATGGGAACACACCCTGGAGGGGGCGCCATTTCTTTGCAGGGAGACACACATCCACATATTCACTCACACACTCACACCTACGGACACTTTGGAGTCACCGATCCACCTACCAACATGTGTTTTAGGACTATGGGAGGAAACCCACGCAGACACAGGGAGAACACACCACACTCCTCACAGACAGTCACCCGGAGGAAACCCACGCAGACACAGGGAGAACACACCACACTCCTCACAGACAGTCACCCGGAGGAAACCCACGCAGACACGGAGAACACGCCACACTCCTCACAGACAGTCACCCGGAGGAAACCCACGCGGACACAGGGAGAACACACCACACTCCTCACAGACAGTCACCCAGAGGAAACCCACGCGGACACAGAGAGAACACACCACACTCCTCACAGACAGTCACCCGGAGGAAACCCACGCGGACACAGGGAGAACACACCACACTCCTCACAGACAGTCACCCGGAGGAAACCCACGCGGACACAGAGAGAACACACCACACTCCTCACAGACAGTCACCCGGAGGAAACCCACGCGGACACAGGGAGAACACACCACACTCCTCACAGACAGTCACCCAGAGGAAACCCACGCGGACACAGAGAGAACACACCACACTCCTCACAGACAGTCACCTGGAGGAAACCCACGCAGACACAGGGAGAACACACCACACTCCTCACAGACAGTCACCCGGAGGAAACCCACGCGGACACAGAGAGAACACACCACACTCCTCACAGACAGTCACCTGGAGAGGGACACAAACCCACAACCTCCAGGACCCTCGACCTGTTGTGACACCGTGCAGCCTACTCAATTTTAACTACTGGAAAACACACTATTAGACACTGTGTGGTCTGTGTGGTGACTCTTACCCTGACACGCCCTGATCAGGAACATTAAGGAAGTCCAGGTTAGATGGCTGTGTTTGAGCTGCTGGACCTCTTCGGCCTTTCTGAGAGCCTAGTTTGGGCAGAGCAGCGCTGGGCGGCCGGGTCCGTTTGTCGGGGGTAGAGTACATCTGCTCTGATTGACGAGCGGTGCCTCGGTTGAACTGCGCCGCACCGTTCTGGTAACCTTTAATTAAAGAAATATCAAAGCAGAAGATTTAGTTTTCAGTTTTTGGTTCAATTTCAAATGTAGATCTGAGTGGGTTTTCTGCAAAACTGTAGAACAAATATGACCCTTAAATGGTAAAGTGAGCATCACATGGGAAAATTGGGAGATGACAGTACGGGCAGCCAGCCATGTCTGGGTGTGGTCCAAACCTATATAATTTCATAACTCTTTTATGTGGTTTCGGACACTGTATGTTGTACTATTTTTCATAAAAAGCAAAAGTACACACAAAATTCAGGCTTAAAATGGACTTCAGCGGATCACACCCACTTCCAAAATTATCCAAAAGCAATTTTCAGACGTCAAACATGTTATAAAACGGGACAAAATAAAATTACATTCGTTAAAATGTCATCTTATTTCACTCAGCTGAACCTTTGCGCTGAGCGACAGGTTAATGCAGACGCTACCCAGCTCTCTGGGACTTTATAAAGTTGAATCAAGTGTGTTACTGCTGTAAAAACACTAATGTTTGTGAGTGTTGAATATCACATACCTCTATTGGGGGCCTGCCTTCTGCCTCCTTGAGTGGGCTGCATGCTCTTTCTCGTTGGTTCTGAAGGAAGGGAGAGTTTTTCAGGAATCATCACAAACCAAAATGCACCAAAAATGAAAGCTGTTAAACACAGGCATTTACTGCAAGGGGTTTTGTATTGAAACTATTTCTGCCAATATAGAGAGAAACCTTCTCACAATTACGTCTTTATTCATTCATTCTTTATCTGTAACCCTTATCCAGTTCAGGGTCGCGGTGGGTCCAGAGTCTACCTGGAATTATTGGGCGCAAGGTGGGAATACACCCTGGAGTGGGCGCCAGTCCTTCACAGGGCAACACACACACTCACACATTGACTCACACACTCACACCTACAGACACTTTTGAGTCGCCAATTCACCTACCAACGTGTGTTTTTGGACTGTGGGAGGAAACCGGAGCACCACAGAACACACCACACTCCTCACAGACAGTCACCCAGAGGAAACCCACGCAGACACAGGGAGAACACACCACACTCCTCACACAGACAGTCACCCAGAGGAAACCCACGCAGACACAGGGAGAACACACCACACTCCTCACAGACAGTCACCCGGAGGGAACCCACGCAGACACAGGGAGAACACACCACACTCCTCACAGACAGTCACCCGGAGGAAACCCACGCAGACACAGGGAGAACACACCACACTCCTCACAGACAGTCACCCAGAGGAAACCCACGCAGACACAGGGAGAACACACCACACTCCTCACAGACAGTCACCCGGAGACCCACACAATTATGCGTTAGTATTTACTGATTCAAACAATGATTAATGATTCCCTCTAATTTCTCACTATTATTTTATATTTAGTTAGGTCTGTTGTAGTTTTCAAAACCTTTCCCTAAACAACCAGCTTAACCCAAGTCAATCCAACACTGCTCGGTCACTCACTGGACGTTTTGGGCAGTCCATCTCCTACAGAGATGTTGAGAGATTTTCCTGCAGGTTTGATCTGGGCCAGATCTCCCTGACCTCTCTGAAACACGACCGTCCGAGTGCCTCCTCCACCCCAGCCTTCTTTCTTCAGCCGGAACTCCACCCTGTAATCAGGATACAGTAATATCACAAGATGAAAACCACCACTCTCTGAGACACCAATAAACCAACACTCCCTGGCCACTTTATCAGAAACACGGACCTTGAGGCTCCAAACTCAGATCGGAGACTTTCAGTCTGCGTTTATAACAACGACTCTGTTAAGAAAGTGGCCGCTGAGCTGATGCTCAAGGCAATTGTTTCTCATAGAGGTGGTTTCCCAGAGAGGGATCCTTTCAGTGGAATATCACAGTTCAAAACACTGTGAACTCCAACCCATATAGTGGCCAATGAGTGGAAGGTCAATAACGGAGTACGTAACCATGTAACCTTCGTGTCCTGCAGCTTGTGAGGTGTTGGACGACCGTTTTGACCCCAGTGTCTGACCGTACCTGTCGTTGAAGCTCAGGCACAGCTTGGATTTGGTCTGTTCCTCGTAGCGTTTACACAGGAGGCTCAGAAACTCTGTTTTAAACATGGACTCCAGCAGGCTGTCATACTGAGCTTCATGCAGGATGAAGAAGTCATCTTGTCTTGTGCTATAATGAGAGAGAGAGAGATGGACTAAATTTAGAAAAGTGCACTGAATAGGTTCCTCATTTCCACATTAAACATGTATCACACCAGTTGTTTTTACACCCCAGGAAGTGTGTGTGCACCTGCTTCTTCTCTGAAATGAAAGCAGTTAATATGGATTCCTCACCCCTTAGCAGCCGTAGGAGCCTGTATTCTTAGAAATGTTTACACTGGATGTTGGAAATGTGAATTGGAGATGATTTCTGTGATGATCAGGTCATCACAGAAATGTTCCTGTACGTTGTGTAAACACTAGAGGCTCTTACTGCAGTAAACTTTTTAGGAGTTCACAAAATGGTGGCCATATTGTGTACATTTATAGTACTCGTGTCTCATTGTTTACGGTTTAATGTCCACATGCAGTTCTCTGTGGGATTACTCCATTCGCCGAAAGTCCCTCTTGTGTTCATCATTTAACTCATTAAATAATTTCCAAAATAAAAGTCCCTTAATGCCTTAAAAATGGCATAAATGTATGCGATTAGTCTTAACCTTGATCTCCAAAGCCCTACCCCAAACGTTTTGGGATTGGTTCCTTTGGTTAGTGATGTCAGAAACTCTATCTACCTTTGATACTGTCTTTCTAAGGTAGCGCACACTAATGGTGGCTAATCGGTGTCTTTTTCGGTTCTTGTGGCTCAATTACGGTGCTGTCAGTGGTTGTGTGGACCAGATGTTGGCCAGCTGTGTCATGAGCTGGGTTTGACTTGGGTCTTGGCACGTGAGCTGTGAGCCAGACACACCCCGAATCAACACCTTTATTCCAGGCCAAATGTAGGCCGTAAGTGAACCGCAGATGTGCCACATCGGGGCCAAACAGTCATTGCTATACGTGTTAGATCACTGGAGTTTCCAATAAACAGACATGCTAACAAGGTTATAACTGTATTACTCACAGAAGCTGGTTTTTAAATATTTTCACCCACTGTGTGAATGTGAGAAACCCCAGTGGAGAGGGATGTTACTGTGCAGCTCTGCAGCACCTTCAACCCTGTTCCGATTTGGTTAATGCTATTTCCAGGAACTTACTAATTTCTGATATTCTTCCACTGCGAGTCCACCAGAGCTTTGTGGCCTGGCAGAATGGCGCTGCTGGTGTGTAGAAATGAGTCAGCATGCCGCATTTTAATACAGGAAGTCCCTAACCTCAGTGAGACAGAGCGTATGCTCCCGATTTCCAGCTTTCTCTTCAGCACCTCCTTGATTTGACCTTTCTCCGGACCCTTTTTCACCTTCTCTCGACCAATCAGATAGATCCCCTTCGGCGTCAGGATCAGATCCCTCTTGATGCACTAGAAAAACAGACACAGAAATGTCAGAACAGGTTTAGTCCATGGGCTAAATGCATAGATACGCTACACACACTAGGAGTTCTGTGGTTCTGTGTGAACACATCACTAGTGGTGTGTTCTCCCTGTGTCTGCGTGGGTTTCCTCCGGTTGACTGTCTGTGAGGAGTGTGGTGTGTTCTCCCTGTGTTTGCGTGGGTTTCCTCCGAGTGACTGTCTGTGAGGAGTGTGGTGTGTTCTCCCTGTGTCTGCGTGGGTTTCCTCCACTTGACTGTCTGTGAGGAGTGTGGTGTGTTCTCCCTTTGTTTGCGTGGGTTTCCTCCGAGTGACTGTCTGTGAGGAGTGTGGTGTGTTCTCTCTGTGTCTGCGTGGGTTTCCTCCGGGTGACTGTCTGTGAGGAGTGTGGTGTGTTCTCCCTGTGTCTGCGTGGGTTTCCTCCGGGTGACTGTCTGTGAGAAGTGTGGTGTGTTCTCCCTGTGTCTGCATGGGTTTTCTCCGGGTGACTGTCTGTGAGAAGTGTGGTGTGTTCTCCCTGTGTCTGCATGGGTTTCCTCCGGTTGACTGTCTGTGAGGAGTGTGGTGTGTTCTCCCTGTGTCTGCGTGGGTTTCCTCCGGGTGACTGTCTGTGAGGAGTGTGGTGTGTTCTCCCTGTGTCTGCGTGGGTTTCCTCCGGTTGACTGTCTGTGAGGAGTGTGGTGTGTTCTCCCTGTGTTTGCGTGGGTTTCCTCCGAGTGATTGTCTTTGAGGAGTGTGGTGTGTTCTCCCTGTGTCTGCGTGGGTTTCCTCCAGTTGACTGTCTGTGAGGAGTGTGGTGTGTTCTCCCTGTGTTTGCGTGGGTTTCCTCCGAGTGACTGTCTGTGAGGAGTGTGGTGTGTTCTCCCTGTGTTTGCATAGGTTTTCTCCGGGTGACTGTCTGTGAGGAGTGTGGTGTGTTCTCCCTGTGTCTGCGTGGGTTTCCTCCACTTGACTGTCTGTGAGGAGTGTGGTGTGTTCTCCCTGTGTCTGCGTGGGTTTCCTCCGGGTGACTGTCTGTGAGGAGTGTGGTGTGTTCTCCCTGTGTCTGCGTGGGTTTCCTCCGGTTGACTGTCTGTGAGGAGTGTGGTGTGTTCTCCCTGTGTTTGCGTGGGTTTCCTCCGAGTGACTGTCTTTGAGGAGTGTGGTGTGTTCTCCCTGTGTCTGCGTGGGTTTCCTCCGGGTGACTGTCTGTGAGGAGTGTGGTGTGTTCTCCCTGTGTTTGCGTGGGTTTCCTCCGAGTGACTGTCTGTGAGGAGTGTGGTGTGTTCTCCCTGTGTTTGCATGGGTTTTCTCCGGGTGACTGTCTGTGAGGAGTGTGGTGTGTTCTCCCTGTGTCTGCGTGGGTTTCCTCCACTTGACTGTCTGTGAGGAGTGTGGTGTGTTCTCCCTGTGTTTGCGTGGGTTTCCTCCGAGTGACTGTCTGTGAGGAGTGTGGTGTGTTCTCTCTGTGTCTGCGTGGGTTTCCTCCGGGTGACTGTCTGTGAGGAGTGTGGTGTGTTCTCCCTGTGTCTGCGTGGGTTTCCTCCGGGTGACTGTCTGTGAGAAGTGTGGTGTGTTCTCCCTGTGTCTGCATGGGTTTTCTCCGGGTGACTGTCTGTGAGAAGTGTGGTGTGTTCTCCCTGTGTCTGCATGGGTTTCCTCCGGTTGACTGTCTGTGAGGAGTGTGGTGTGTTCTCCCTGTGTCTGCGTGGGTTTCCTCCGGGTGACTGTCTGTGAGGAGTGTGGTGTGTTCTCCCTGTGTCTGCGTGGGTTTCCTCCGGTTGACTGTCTGTGAGGAGTGTGGTGTGTTCTCCCTGTGTTTGCGTGGGTTTCCTCCGAGTGATTGTCTTTGAGGAGTGTGGTGTGTTCTCCCTGTGTCTGCGTGGGTTTCCTCCAGTTGACTGTCTGTGAGGAGTGTGGTGTGTTCTCCCTGTGTTTGCGTGGGTTTCCTCCGAGTGACTGTCTGTGAGGAGTGTGGTGTGTTCTCCCTGTGTTTGCATAGGTTTTCTCCGGGTGACTGTCTGTGAGGAGTGTGGTGTGTTCTCCCTGTGTCTGCGTGGGTTTCCTCCACTTGACTGTCTGTGAGGAGTGTGGTGTGTTCTCCCTGTGTCTGCGTGGGTTTCCTCCGGGTGACTGTCTGTGAGGAGTGTGGTGTGTTCTCCCTGTGTGTGCGTGGGTTTCCTCCACTTGACTGTCTGTGAGGAGTGTGGTGTGTTCTCCCTGTGTTTGCGTGGGTTTCCTCCGAGTGACTGTCTGTGAGGAGTGTGGTGTGTTCTCTCTGTGTCTGCATGGGTTTCCTCCGGGTGACTGTCTGTGAGGAGTGTGGTGTGTTCTCCCTGTGTCTGCGTGGGTTTCCTCCGGGTGACTGTCTGTGAGAAGTGTGGTGTGTTCTCCCTGTGTCTGCATGGGTTTTCTCCGGGTGACTGTCTGTGAGAAAGGTGGTGTGTTCTCCCTGTGTCTGCGTGGGTTTCCTCCGGTTGACTGTCTGTGAGGAGTGTGGTGTGTTCTCCCTGTGTTTGCATGGGTTTCCTCCAAGTGACTGTCTGTGAGGAGTGTGGTGTGTTCTCTCTGTGTCTGCGTGGGTTTCCTCCGGGTGACTGTCTGTGAGGAGTGTGGTGTGTTCTCCCTGTGTCTGCGTGGGTTTCCTCCGGGTGACTGTCTGTGAGGAGTGTGGTGTGTTCTCCCTGTGTCTGCGTGGGTTTCCTCCGGGTGACTGTCTGTGAGGAGTGTGGTGTGTTCTCTCTGTGTCTGCGTGGGTTTCCTCCGGGTGACTGTCTGTGAGGAGTGTGGTGTGTTCTCCCTGTGTCTGCGTGGGTTTCCTCCGGTTGACTGTCTGTGAGGAGTGTGGTGTGTTCTCCCTGTGTTTGCGTGGGTTTCCTCCGAGTGACTGTCTGTGAGGAGTGTGGTGTGTTCTCTCTGTGTCTGCGTGGGTTTCCTCCGGGTAACTGTCTGTGAGGAGTGTGGTGTGTTCTCCCTGTGTCTGCGTGGGTTTCCTCCGGGTGACTGTCTGTGAGAAGTGTGGTGTGTTCTCCCTGTGTCTGCATGGGTTTTCTCCGGGTGACTGTCTGTGAGAAGTGTGGTGTGTTCTCCCTGTGTCTGCATGGGTTTCCTCCGGTTGACTGTCTGTGAGGAGTGTGGTGTGTTCTCCCTGTGTCTGCGTGGGTTTCCTCCGGGTGACTGTCTGTGAGGAGTGTGGTGTGTTCTCTCCGTGTCTGCGTGGGTTTCCTCCGGTTGACTGTCTGTGAGGAGTGTGGTGTGTTCTCCCTGTGTGTGCGTGGGTTTCCTCCACTTGACTGTCTGTGAGGAGTGTGGTGTGTTCTCCCTGTGTTTGCGTGGGTTTCCTCCGAGTGACTGTCTGTGAGGAGTGTGGTGTGTTCTCTCTGTGTCTGCATGGGTTTCCTCCGGGTGACTGTCTGTGAGGAGTGTGGTGTGTTCTCCCTGTGTCTGCGTGGGTTTCCTCCGGGTGACTGTCTGTGAGAAGTGTGGTGTGTTCTCCCTGTGTCTGCATGGGTTTTCTCCGGGTGACTGTCTGTGAGAAAGGTGGTGTGTTCTCCCTGTGTCTGCGTGGGTTTCCTCCGGTTGACTGTCTGTGAGGAGTGTGGTGTGTTCTCCCTGTGTTTGCATGGGTTTCCTCCAAGTGACTGTCTGTGAGGAGTGTGGTGTGTTCTCTCTGTGTCTGCGTGGGTTTCCTCCGGGTGACTGTCTGTGAGGAGTGTGGTGTGTTCTCCCTGTGTCTGCGTGGGTTTCCTCCGGGTGACTGTCTGTGAGGAGTGTGGTGTGTTCTCCCTGTGTCTGCGTGGGTTTCCTCCGGGTGACTGTCTGTGAGGAGTGTGGTGTGTTCTCTCTGTGTCTGCGTGGGTTTCCTCCGGGTGACTGTCTGTGAGGAGTGTGGTGTGTTCTCCCTGTGTCTGCGTGGGTTTCCTCCGGTTGACTGTCTGTGAGGAGTGTGGTGTGTTCTCCCTGTGTTTGCGTGGGTTTCCTCCGAGTGACTGTCTGTGAGGAGTGTGGTGTGTTCTCTCTGTGTCTGCGTGGGTTTCCTCCGGGTAACTGTCTGTGAGGAGTGTGGTGTGTTCTCCCTGTGTCTGCGTGGGTTTCCTCCGGGTGACTGTCTGTGAGAAGTGTGGTGTGTTCTCCCTGTGTCTGCATGGGTTTTCTCCGGGTGACTGTCTGTGAGAAGTGTGGTGTGTTCTCCCTGTGTCTGCATGGGTTTCCTCCGGTTGACTGTCTGTGAGGAGTGTGGTGTGTTCTCCCTGTGTCTGCGTGGGTTTCCTCCGGGTGACTGTCTGTGAGGAGTGTGGTGTGTTCTCTCCGTGTCTGCGTGGGTTTCCTCCGGTTGACTGTCTGTGAGGAGTGTGGTGTGTTCTCCCTGTGTTTGCGTGGGTTTCCTCCGAGTGATTGTCTTTGAGGAGTGTGGTGTGTTCTCCCTGTGTTTGCATGGGTTTTCTCCGGGTGACTGTCTATGAGGAGTGTGGTGTGCTCTCCCTGTGTCTGCGTGGGTTTCCTCCACTTGACTGTCTGTGAGGAGTGTGGTGTGTTCTCCCTGTGTCTGCGTGGGTTTCCTCCAGGTGACTGTCTGTGAGGAGTGTGGTGTGTTCTCCCTGTGTCTGCGTGGGTTTCTTCCGGGTGACTGTCTGTGAGGAGTGTGGTGTGTTCTCCCTGTGTCTGCATGGGTTTCCTCCGGGTGCTCCGGTTTCCTCCCACTGTCCAAAAACACACGTTGGTAGGTGGATTGGCGACTCAAAAAGTGTCCGTAGGTGTGAGTGTGTGAGTGAATGTGTGTGAGTGTGTGTGTTGCCCTGTGAAGGACTGGCGCCCCCTCCAGGGTGTATTTCCACCTTGCGCCCAATGATTCCTGGTAGGCTCTGGACGTACCACGACCCTGAACTGGATAAGCACTTACAGATAATTATGATGATGATGACTACACAATCTGATCTACCAAAAGATTAAAGCTACCTCCTTGTGCCTCAACCTTAACTTCAACATTGTACATTTTATCAGTTTCATTAATCGCACTGGAGGACTTTGGAGTTCTGCAGACTGTAGTTGATCTGTTCTGTTGATCTTGTTAGTCCCATTTCACTGCTGTGTCTGATCCACTTGTACCAGCGTATCACACACTAACATACCACCAGCCCACATCATAGCTGCTCTGTGGGGGTCCGGCCCCCCTGAAGAACAGGGGGAAAAGTGACTAAAAGATGGACTAAAGTCTGTCATTGAAGAACTATTAGTAGTTTACTTGTTGTAAAACTACTCTATAAAGCTATAAATTCTCACCCCAACCCCTCATAATATATGTATCAGTGTATTATAGCATATTTGGGCAGCATGGTGGCGTAGTGGTGAGCACGTTCGCCTCTCAGCACTGGGATCTTGGGTTCAAGTCCCATGTGGGTGGAGTTTCCCTGTTTTCCCTGTGTCTGCGTGGGTTTCCTCTGGGGTCCAAAAACATGGAGGTTAGGTGAACTGGCTTCTGTAATACCTGTCCTAGTGTGAGTGAATGAGTGTGAATGTGTGTGTGTGCTCAGATATGGAGTGGCGCTGTGTCCTGGGTGAATCCCTAGTGCCCGTTGCAGTCCTTCAGGTGGGATGTCGTTCCTGGTCGAGAGGACGGTGTGAGTGTTTGGCTGCTGCTTATCACCAGTGTGTGTGTGGGTTGAGTGTTGAGTGTTGATTGTGTAACGTTAAAATGTCCTTGACATTCTTAAATTAAAATGCAGTTATTGCGTATGAATTTACAGTGATCCATATGAAGCTTGTCTGCTGTACGTCGTGCTAATGAAATATAAACTAACTACCTCAGATGCACCGTTCAGCTCCTGGAGATCAGGTGACCTTACCTTAAACCTGCGGTCGTACTTGTTAACAGAGTCAGCAAAGTCCACTCGCTCTCTCTTCGCCAGGAACTGCCGCAGTTCTGGTCTTTCCTCCATTCCCAGATAATCGCCAACGAAATTCCTGTTAATGCTATTCTTGCGGCGCTCTTTAGAGTTGTACAGAATATCTGAGGCTAGAGAGAGAGAGAGAGAGATCTGTAACTATCGATAGCTTTGAACCAACTAATTTATATTTTCATTGAGTGGCCATTTTATTGGAAACCCCTACCTGATGTTTTCACCCACTGGAGAATTTGGAAACACCTACATTAACATCTGCACTATATATATATATATATGTGTGTGTGTGTGTGTGTGTGTGTGTGTGTGTGTGTGTGTGTGTGTGTTTGTACAGTTAAGTAGCTCTTCTCTTGCTGATGTTTATTATCTCCTCGAACTCCCGAATTCATCATTGGTCAGTCTCTGACCACAGAACTTTGTAAGGTGTCCAGATAATCTTTAGGCATGGTAGGGTATGAATGTACTTGTTTGTGTGTGTGTGTATGTGTTTGTGTGTGCATTTGTGTGTGTGTGTGTGCCTGTGTGTTTGCAAGTGCATTGGGGGTGTTTGCATGTGTGTGTGTGTGTGTTTGTGTGTGTGTTTGTGTGTGTGTGTGTGTGTGGGTGTATGTGTGTGGGTGTATGTGTGTGTGTTTGTGTGTGCATTTGTGTGTGTGTGTGTGTGTGTGCATTTGTGTGTGTGTGTGTGTGGGTGTATGTGTGTGCATTTGTGTGTGTGTGTGTGGGTGTATGTGTGTGTGTGTTTGTGTGTGCATGTGTGTTTGCATGTGCATTGGGGTGGTTGCATGTGCATTTGTGTGTGTGTGTGTGTGTGTGTGCCTGTGTGTTTGCATGTGCATTGGGGGTGTTTGCGTGTGTGTGTGTGTGTGTGTTTGCGTGTGCATTGGGGGTGTTTGCATGTGTGTGTGTGTGTGTGTGTGTGTTTGCGTGTGTATTGGGGGTGTTTGTGTGTGCATTTGTGTATGTGTGTGTGTGTGTGTGTGTGTTTGCGTGTGCATTGGGGATGTTTGCGTGTGCATTTGTGTATGTGTGTATGTATGTGTGTGTGTGTGAGAGCTGGTACGACTTTATCAAACCTAGTGGTCTTGGTGTGGTTTTGCTGGTTGCAGACACGCATCAGTGCCTTGGATGAACAAATGAGCTGCAGTTGAAACCACACACAAAGTGCAGCTAAAAGGGTAGTGCATCATTTATAGCACTGTTCAGTGTCAGAGACCTTCCTTTTGTAAAATCAGCACAGTACAAGAAGAACATTTCCTTATGAATTAGAGAAGCATCTGCAGTAAACAGAGTGTTGGGGTTCTGTGTGTTGTGAGAAGCAGCAAACACAATCAACATTTGACACTGAACTTTGGACTAAAAAGCAAAGCAAGGTGTGTTTGTGTGTGTGTGTGTGTGTGTGTGTGTATAGAGCTGAATCAGAACTGTAATGAGTTGAACTTTGACCACCCAGCGCTGCACCTCTGCAGTATGCAAATGAGATTCTTCGTGGGGAAAGTGGGGTAAGTTTGGGTGACCTACTCTCTCCAGTTCAGTATGAAGCTCTCTTACCCTCTTCCCTCATCTGCTCGTATTTCCTCCTGGCGATGTACTTCCTCCAGGCTTTCTGGATGATTCTGGCGAACGTGTCGAACTTCCTCTCCCTCATCTCCTCCAGAAGAAACAGCTGTGAGGTCAAAACAGCAGAGACACCGTTGGCAAACACTGTCAATCTCTTAGGTGTACAACCACTTTCAGACTGCCTTTAAGACTCTGATTCCATGCATAAAGCCTTATTCATTCCTTCATTAATCTTCTGTAACCCCTTTATTCTGATGTGGTGGGTCCAGAGCTGACCTAGAATCAGTGGGTACAGGGCAGGAAATCTTCACTCAGAACTGAGTGAACTCAGAATTTGTTTTCTTAAGATCTGTATATTCAACTGACCCCCGCCCTCACTGGCCGTCCTGTGTAGGTCATTAATGTGTGTATAACTGGGGTGTAAGTGTGTGTGGGCTGAATAGGTGGCTGTATGTAATAGAGCAGCTACATCACATCGATTTAAGGCCATGTAAGGAGTGTCTGGGCTGGAAGTGAATGGTATATTTGGAAACTTTATGACTGCATCGCATCACAGTCCTTCATTTAAAAAAAGCTAAATTCACTTGTATGAGGCGTAGAAATAGGTTTAAAGGTGTCTTTTCTGTAGAATAAATAAAACATTCTAACATTCTCCCACTCTTTAGTCATTGTATGGTAACTGTTGCATAGCATTATTAAAAATGACAAAAAAGATTGTGGGTTCGAGTCGTGTTCTCTCTGTGTCTGCGTGGGTTTCCTCCGGGTGACTGTCTGTGAGGAGTGTGGTAGGTGGATTGGTTCGTAGGTGTGTGTGTGTGTGTGTCTGTGTTGCCCTGTGAAGGACTGGCGCCCCCTCCAGGGTGTATTCCCGCCTTGTGCCCAATGATTCCTGGTAGGCTCTGGACCCACCGTGACCCTGAACTGGCGCTTAGAGATAATGAGTGAATGAATGAACAGTTTGAAATTGGGGGTCACTTCGAGAGATAAAGAATTCCTTTCATAAGTAATTATATAATAATAATAATAATAATAATAAAGCAGTCCGTACCGACTCTGGGTTCTTGACGAAGATCTTGGAGCGGCCCATCTGGTACTGGTCCGTGTCCATGTTTACGGAGCGTAAGAGATGCAAGACCCCCTGCTGTTCCCCCCCTCGCCAACATGGGAATGTCTCTGGAGTCAGGATGGCATACCTGACAATACATACACACACACACACACACACACACACACACACACACACACACCCCTGCTTCATACACATGCCCTTTGCACATGGACACCATAAATGTATTATTAAAAAAACCCTGGGGATTTTTCTTTTGTTCTCTTTCTCTTTTCTTTCTCTCACCTCTGTATAAACTTCTGGAAAACTCTGCGGTAAGCGAAGCCGGCGCGCCGCACTCTGATGTTCTCCCTCAAGCCCAGATACTCCACCTGGTGTCTTACTCTACAGAGACACCACACAGAGAGGCAGCAGGTTACATTTACACTGGTCTCAGTTACTGGTCTGGGATCATCATTGTCTAAATGTGAAGGGGGAGAATCCTGAGTTTTCTACCCTCCTCCTAAAAGTACATAGTGTAGTTTCCGCAGTGCTGAGCCCACAGTAGCAATGACAGAGCATCTATTCACCCTATTACAGCTCATTGAAGCATCACAATGATTTTATAGCTGTAATTTAAAGGTAAATAGACGACCTAGTGTTGCTTTAAAGGACAAATCTCTCTAATGTGTCTAGTAGTGACGCTATAGAACCAGCCCCAAGTCTGAGACTCACCGGCTCTCCTCCCAGTCTCTGGGTCTCTTGGTCTCGTTGGGTTTGATGCAGCGGATATAGTGAGGAGTACATTTCATCAGAGTGTCCACCAGCTCGTTGGCCTGCCTCTGTGAAGCACAGCAGCTCGGTCATTCTCCAGAACAACTGAACAAACACGTTCAAACAGCTTCCGGTGTTAAGAGCAGGTGTGAGTGTGTGAGTGAATGGTGGGCTGAACAGGGTGAAGTGGTTACAGAAGATGTTCCTACTTTAATCTTTGTTCCTGCTGTGGTGGGTCGGCCTTTTTTGTCAGTGTTGAGGTTCTCGGGAAAGAGGCTGCGGATGAAAGCACTGTAACAGTACAAAGAGAAAACGAGTCAGTGTAGTGGTACGGAAGCTCTTTGAACTGTTCTGTTGTGATACGATTGAAAGGGAGCAAAGAGAATACTCACTACTCACTGCTCTGCATCAGCTCGATGAGGTCGGGAAAAAGTACGTCTCTGTTTCTCTCGCAGAAACCGTTGATGTCATATGAGACCTAATTGGGGTCAGGGCACAAACCTCAGTGTAATAAACAGTACATCATTACAAGCAGTACCTCCCACCACCCCACACCCTTCACCAAATCTGCAGCATAGGTCTCGTGCTCCAGACCTCACAATCATACGTTGAATAACAAATTTCCCCTTTAAATCCAGTGCTAAATGCCCATTGCGCACCTTGCCTGCATAGTGATGGATAACGAAGCCTGAGTTCCAGTTGTTAAAGTGCTCGTGTGTTCCCACTGCTGCCTGTAGCTTCTGTAACAGAGTTCCATCCGCCCCCTCCCCCTTGGCGTGCATGGTGGCACAAACGTCGTCCAGAACACTCATTATACCCGGGGGGTTCTGGAGAGGGAGAGGGACACAAGTGTAAAAAGAAAGAAGGTGACTGTGTTTATTTTCTCTTAACAATAGCAAACCCTTAATGTGAACTAGCGCCCCCTTGTGGTGTAATTTTCAACAGTGATTGAGTGAGTGCCAATATATGTGAGTGAGTATATATTTATTTACTATAAATGAACATGTATGTGAATGAGTGAGTGAGTGAAGGTGAATGTATGTGAATGAGTGAGTGAGTTACAAACCAGTTCCTTGATGTGCTTCTATATAAATTACTGACTGTGAAGTCAGGCTGTAGTGTAAATACACAGCTGTCACAAACAAATCTTTACCGAAGGATACACTGTAAAACTGATTCATACCAGATAAATCATATGTTAAAGTCTGATACCAGATTCAAAGAAGACATGGAATGTGTTTATAAGCTTAAATCATATTAGCTTAACGCTAAGTGCTCGAAGCTTAATGCAATCTTAGCTTAATGCTAAGTCACAGATATTCCATAGGGGCGCTAGCAAAACTGAATATGACTGTGGAGGTCTTGTGTCAACTAACTATTGACATTAAAGACGTGTACCGAAGGTCTAATTCAAAAAGTAAAGGCTTACCAGTGGAGTATTAACACAGGTGCACCCCAGATCACATCAGAGTACCCTATGTAATATAGTGTTTTTGTTTATTGTGAACTAATCTGATACTAAAATGCACTGAAATGGGATTACACCTCTGTTCTTACTGAACGTTCTTCCATAAAAGGAGTTTGAGAGAAGGGCCACACTTTAAACACCTCCTCCTACACATTCTACTTCCTTTAAATGTTCACATCTCATCGCCACCCTTTCACCTCCTGCTCTTCAGTGACTGCTTTCTTCTGCTGAGCAACGGTGGGGGTGTGGAGGGGGTGGTGCTGGTTTTGAATGTGGTACGTTTGCAAAAAAAAAAAGTTCTAATTGTGTATTTAAAGCCCCATTTAAACACATTTTGTTATATTCAGTATTCAGTTTATTGTATTATAAAGTATAATACTAAATTTGGGTGTTATGTGAAGTGAAAAATTGTAAAACAGTCCTTGAGAATGGTCAAAATGCATTAGTCAGACGTCTCTGAGAACAGTGTGGGTATGATCTTAATATTACAATCAACATGTCCGACTGACAGCCCTCCATCACTGGCTTTGTGAACGTTACCATGGCAAACAACACAGCCTCAAGATACAGGAACTGCGTGTTTTAGCTTTTACCCTTACATTTTAGCTTCGTTCACAGATCTTTCGGGTTTACTGAGGTTTCAATCCAACCCGGTCTCACATCTATAGTCACATATGTAGGGGACCGCAATTCGTGACATTCGCAATTCGACATTTTATGCGAAAATATCACGACCATAAATGAATGGGTAATTACCATAGAAACCGTCATATCCGTGCGCCGTGTTATGCGACAGTAACACAACTCCTCCTCATTAAGATGTCATTACCATCCGTTAACACCACCAATTTTTTTTTTTACGGAAAATATAACGTTACTAATTCATTATTTGCTGAAATATCGAATCAAATAACGGCTAGAGAAATGCCCTTTTCAGTATTAACCCTTTTGAAAATTAGTCAAAATAACGTTAAGTGAAAGAAATGTTCTCGTTAGCGTTAAAGCTAAAGTTAGGGTGACCAGACGTCCTCTTTTACCCGGACATGTCCTCTTTTTTAGACTTAAAGAAATGTCCATGCGGAATTTCACAAACGTCCGGGATTTGGTTTTTCTAGAGCTTACATAGAACTTCGAGAAGTTTCCTTCACAAACTAGTCCCGCCCTCCCCTACTCCGATTGGTTCGCTTGAGTGAGAAGGGGGCGTGGTGAAGTAGCCTAAAATCTTCGGATTGGACGGTCTGACTGTAGAGCTACCGTTATTGGTCGATAACCTTCTCTGTAAACATTTAATTGGTCAGTCTGCACGTCAGTAGTCCTTGTTTACGTCAGGCAAAGCTCCTGTACCTACCCTCATCTCGAGCAGCTATGCCGAAACGAAAATGTAAGGTCTCAGATGAATTAAAAAAGAGATTCCCATGTTTTGTGTAGTAAATAAAGGTGTAAAGGACCTAAAAGCACACATAGGTTCAGCTGAGCACACAACGGCAGCGAGGGGCGACAGGGGAGTACAACATTGTTAGGATTAGGAGCACAGGGCTGTGAACTTACCAGTTTATTTTCAATGAGGTCACACACTATTTTGTTGTTGAAGTATTCAATAGGCGTCCACTTGATCCCCTCCTGAACATATTCTTCCTGTTTGAGGGCAACGGAACATCAGTATGACCACACATGCAAATCACCAGCAATGCGACTGTTCATTACACTTTTAAAATCAGTTTCTATTGGACTAATCAGAGTGTATCCGATAGAGGCAGTTTCATTGTGTTATGCTATATGCTAAATGCAGTTAAAGGCACACTAGGTAGATTTGTTACCTTAACATTACAGCTTCAAAATCACTGTGATGCCTCACTGACAGGTAATAATGAGAACGGAGACTTTGTTATTGCTACTCTGGGCTCAGCACGGCAGAAACTTCCCTGTGTAACTTTTGGAGGAGGGTAGGAAACAATTGTCAATTTAGATTGTTATTTCAGAACAATGCTATTAACCACAATGACACTCTGCAACTGTAAGGGGAGCCCAGTAGCAAAAATAACAAATCTTACCTAGTGTCCCTTTAAAGATGGCATTCGTAAAATGACAAAATGCTGTTGATTACCTGCTCTGCCTTCAGAGTCAGCTCAATAAAGATCTGTTGTAGTTTCTCATTCACAAAGTTTATACAGAACTGCTCAAAGCCATTCCTCTGCACAGAGAGAACAACAGAGAGACACACAAAAAAAAAAACAATGTGTGAAAAGGTACAGTCACAATACACAAAAGACTTGAACATGGTACAAAACAGAGCACAAGTCACCTGAAAAATCTCAAATCCATAGATATCTAGAACTCCGATACTCAACTCTTCGATGGGCTTCTGCATGGCTTTGTTTATGGCCTGCTCACATTAGAAACAGCAAAATCAGCAACTCATTCTCTCACTGAAGGTGCACAGTGAGACTGAAAGGTTTATATGTATTTAAAGGGGACATATCATCAAAGAAAAGTCACATGTCTGGGGCATGTGCGCATTACTTTGGGGATCTGGTGCCCACCAACCCACACACTGTGAAACAAGGCCACCCTGTCAGTTTTCCGTGGGCCGCCCTAATCATAAAACGTTATAAAATGAGCCGTTCTGATCCTGCTCCTCTTCTGATGTCACGTGCAGACTTTAGAATCGCCCCGCCCCCTCATCTGAGGCTGTCCAATCACAGCGCTGGACCGGCGTTAATGTGAGAGCAAAACAGACACAACGAGTGCGGAGAAATAAGAGCACTGAGTAAAAACGGCGTAAACAAGAATGAAGAAGAAAGAGAAACGAGCAAAAACAGCTAAAAAAAAGTTTCTGCTCCTCGCTCCTCACTGCTGTGCGCTCGGGGTCAGGGTGAACAGCGAGCGGCTCATTATCATTTAAAGAAACAGGTGCCTAAACTGGCCGTTCTGAACAGGGTTGTTTAGACAGGGGGAGAATGCTGCTGTGGGGTTGGATATTTGTGGTGTTTTGACCACAGACCTTTCATTACAACCCTGTGTTCACCTGTGGAAAAGGTGGAGAATATGTCCCCTTTAAAATCAATTAACATTAGAATGTATTTCTCAAATAGAGCCATTAATCGAGTCAGTGATCCTTCTCTCTCTGACCTCCACGAGGTAGTCGAAGAGCCGGGCATACAGGGCCTTGGCCAGAGCGTCGCGGGTGTAACAGGCCTGCTCCTGGTTCAGGGTCACGTTAATGGACTCAGACTTGCCGCCCCATTTAGAGTCCATCTTCCGGCTGGTCAGCTTGTCCTGGAGCCGGTTCTGATCGATGCCCAGCAGGTACGCGGGGAAGGCCAACACTGACCAGCACCGAGAAAACAGAAAAATAACACACAAACACCATGTGATTTCACAAAGCTCCTGCTGCTGGATATGACTTCCAAACCTGAAGAGACTGGACTCACTGGCCACTTTATTAGAAACACCCCCTTCATCTCCACCCCCGTACTTCCATTTACTGGCTACTTTAATATAAACACCCCCCACCACCCTTGCTTCTACTCACTGCCCACTTTATTAGAAACACCCTCCTCGTTATGCAGTACCAGTCAAAAGTTTAGATACATCTCCCAGTGATTCAGTACCAGTCAAAAGTTTGGATACATCTCCCAGTAATTCAGTACCAGTCAAAAGTTTGGATACATCACCCGTTATTCAGTACCAGTCAAAAGTTTGGATACATCTCCCAGTTATGCGGTACCAGTCAAAAGTTTGGATACATCACCCGTTATGCAGTACCAGTCAAAAGTTTGGATACATCTCCCAGTTATGTGGTACCAGTCAAAAGTTTGGATACATCTCCCAGTTATGTGGTACCAGTCAAAAGTTTGGATATATCTCCCAGTTATGCGGTACCAGTCAAAAGTTTGGATACATCTCCTCATTAGTGATGGGTGGAGTAGAGCTAGTCACTGTACTGAACTATGTACCAGCCCCTATCTCTGCACAACACAAGTTATGGTCTCAGAGAGTGTGTGAAGCTGTCATCAAAGCAACAGGGGGCTACTGTGAAGAGTCTAAAGTATAAAACATATTCTGGTTTGTTGTACTGCTTTTGAATTTACTAAATAATTCCATATGGGTTCCTTCATAGTTTTAATGTCTTCCACGTTCATTTACAACAAAACAAAACAAAGAAAAAACATTGAGAAGATGTCCAAACATTTGACTGGTGCTGTACTTCCACTCACTGGCCACTTTATTAGAAACATGCCCAATTCTAGATCAGGGTTCAGACCACAAGACCACTGTTAACTGACATCATTCGGGTGGAGCAACATTGAAAAGCGAGATTGAAGCTAACACAAACTCTGGGCAGTTTCAGAATATAGACGCTATTGCAGTTTTGTGGCCGCAAACTGAGCAAAGACGAGCGGCTGAAAGATGGCAAACACTTCAAATGCTACACTTCTGCAATCTCTAAAAGCAGTGTTGGACACACCTAGATGAAACAGATACGTCACTCTAAAAAGCTGATGGTGGTTACTGAAGAATCTGATGGAAATAACCTCAGGCTTATGTGGTTTTTACACAAAAACAAGATGTGCATTTTCCAAAGCAAGATGGTTATTCACACCTAATAAAGTCATAAAATGGGAGGAAGCAGGGGAAAAGGAAAACACACAACCAACAAAATAAAGAGAGTACGAGTTGTAGGAGGTTGGTTGACAAAGTGGAAGGTGAATGCATTGACTGTGTCATGATAAATACCCCAGCAGCTCTGGATCTCTTTACTCACAGTCTGTACTCTCCACCTGGCCGTAGTTTCCCGCCTCGATGAAGCTGATGTTGCCCAAATGTAAAATTCCAGCCACAATCTGCATGGCCTGCATCTGACAGTCTTCTGGGATACCGATCACTTGCATGGCTTCCTACAACACACATCCATTCACTTACATTCATTAACATTCATTTACAAGGTCAGTGACATGTCGTCTCCTTATATTAACCGTCCACTATAAGGCTTTATTTGCTCGTTGTGTCTAATATATAGGTATCTTTTTCCACACCTGATACATTACTATACATTCATGTAACAACTCAAACCAGTTCAATATCCGATATCATAAGGTATATATACATTGAGGGTACCACCACAGAGAGAGCAAAGGTACCACCACAATGCCAGTTTTTCTGAGAGTGTAGGGTCATGACATTTCTACCAATGATCAACAAAAGCTGGGTCCAGAGCCTACTTGGAATCATTGGGCGCAAAGCGGGAATTACACCCTGGAGGGGGCGCCAGTCCTTCACAGGGCAACACAGACACACACACGGACATTTTTGAGCCAACGTGTGTTTTTGGACTGTCGGAAGAAACCGGAGCACCCGGAGGAAACCCATGAAGACACAGGGAGAACACACCACACTCCTCACAGACAGTCACCCGAAGGAAACCCACGCAGACACAGGGAGAACACACCACACTCCTCACAGACAGTCACCCGGAGGAAACCCACGCAGACACAAAGAGAACACACCACACTCCTCACAAACAGTCACCCAGAGGAAACCCACGCAGACACAGAGAGAACACACCACACTCCTCACAGACAGTCACCCGGAGGAAACCCACGCAGACACAGAGAGAACACACCACACTCCTCACAGACAGTCACCCGGAGGAAACCCACGCAGACACAGAGAGAACACACGACACTCCTCACAGACAGTCACCCCGAGCGGGAATCGAACCCACAACCTCCAGGTCCCTGGAGCTGTGTGTCTGCGACACTTCCTGCTGCGCCACTGTGCCGCCCCAAAAGGATAATCATTATAGAACTATGTCAAATAATAGAACAGTCCTGGAGATGAAACGGGGCGAATGAACTCAACACAACTTTAAAATCTACAGTTATAATAGACTGTGATACCATTATGTTCTGACTAAACAATATGGGATATGTAAATTGAGGGTACCACCACTGAGAGAGCAAAGGTACCACCACAACCACAGTTTTTCTGAAAGTGTAGGGTCATGACATTTCTACCAGTGATCAAAAAAACCTCAAACAAACATGGCCTTTGATCCCAAATGTTAAAAAAAACAAAAAAACCACTCAGTTCAGAAAGCCCCTTTAGACGAGTCCATGTCACTAACAGCACTTCAGCACCAGCGTGTGTCTCAGAGTGAGTTTAGAATCAGGTGTGATTCATCTGCTTACATCAGAGATTTCTCAATGTGGTATTGATCTGTTTGTTCAGAAACGTTTAGCAGTGGTTTCATTAGAGCTTTTCACCTGCTGATGTTCCAGAAGTAGATGTTTTATACTCTATTTAACGTTTTGAACATTATGTTTTCATTTCTATGGCGTCAAAACAAGTTCTAAAGTTCTGAGAACCAAAAAACAGAATCCATAACCAATAAATGACATTATTATAATAGAGAAAACTGTCATTAATATTCATTCATTCATTCATTATCTGTAAGCGCTTATCCAGTTCAGGGTCGCGGTGGGTCCAGAGCCTACCTGGAATCACTGGGCACAAGGTGGGAATACACCCTGGAGGGGGCGCCACAGATAGTCACCTGGAGGAAACCCACACAGACACAGGGAGAACACACCACACTCCTCACAGACAGTCACCCGGAGGAAACCCACGCAGACACAGAGAGAACACACCACACTCCTCACAGACAGTCACCCGGAGGAAACCCACGCAGACACAGAGAGAACACACCACACTCCTCACAGACAGTCACCCGGAGCGGGAATCAAACCCACAACCTCCAGTCCCCTGGAGCTGTGTGACTGCGACACTAACCTGCTGCGCCACCGTGCCGCCCCTCATTAATATTCAGAGTTATAAAAACAGGTATGTAAACAGAACATTTCCTTGAAGAATCAGTCTTGGTTTGCATTCCGCCTTTTCTCAGTTGCTCTTCTCTAAGTCTCGCTTTTGACTTTTGACGGTGTCGGGATCTAGACAGTCATTGGCTGTTAAAGATAAGCC